>NW_027069847.1:199823-235565 GCF_002906115.3 Quercus suber
CTTATCTAGCTAGGAAGGGGAGACAGAGAGAGAGAGAGAGAGAGTTGAGTAGCGTGGGATGTGGGGTCCTTGAAAAAGCAAAAGGTTGCAATGAGAGATTTGGATGATTGGATCCAAGTCTTCGAATTGATCTAATGCTTTGAAAACATATATTGCTGACTGATGAGTAAAAACTTTGCAGAATGTTATTGACGACTTAAAGGAATTTTTATGTTAGGCCCCCTTTCCAATCCACCAATTAAGGATCATGGAGCTCTACTAATAAATTGCATCACGTTATTGATTTGAGTAACGCTGTTGGAGAATGCGATTTCATTTGCTATTATACTACAAATTAATTGTGTTCTCATTTATATCTTCAACTTACACGTACCCTTCAAAAATAGCTGATGATTCCATTAAGGACAATCAAGTAGTCCATTTATTTAATTTATAGTATCATGCTTTGGATGCCAAATCTAAACAAGACCTTCTCTTTTCAGCTTCTTTTTATTACATTTTAATTTGAGGCACAATTTAGATATGGTCACACAATAAAACGAAAGGCATTAATAGAATTAGACTCCGTATGTCAAATTTTCACAAAACTTTTCTGTGTGGTTTGACTAATCCCTAATGCTGAACTCGCAATAAAATGGGATGTATTTTATTTTTTGGAAGCTGCTTTGAAGTTGTTTTTTAATGAAAGTGTCATTATGGGTGTTAGTTTACTTAAATTGTTGGCCAAATATCTTAATTTTTTCTCACTCACTGGATCTTAATCCTAATGATCTTGAAGCATGAAAGTCCTTTCTTTTCTCCTTTTTATGTGCGAATTCTGTATTATTATGGTAGGAAAAAATTTTAATTTGTCACAAAGAGTATATTTCAATAGAACCCAAATTCTTTTCTTGTATACTTTTCTCTTGAATCAAACTACCATTAACTCTAGCTAGAGCTTGAACATAAATCACAAAGTGATCCATCTTAAGATTGCAAACGAAAATTACTACAAATTCTTCTTTAGTTTTTTCAAGGGTGAGCACAAAAAGATGAGGAATGGTGAAACAATATTCAGTAGGTTTTGGACATGGGTGGAACCTGGCATGAGATACCATAGAAGACGCGTTGCCTAATAACGAGAGAGATGACACTAATCATGTAAAATAGCTTTCTGGTGAAGAGGACATTTTAATATTATTCGTGTTTTTAAGTCATTCTAATGTTAGTATTTGCTACAAGTAGGGCGAAGTATTAAAAAATAATAATAAATAAAATAAAATAAAATAAAATTATAAAAATAAAATAAGCATCCATTTAGTATTAATAAACTATCAGCAAATAAAAAGACATAAAATAATTGTTTCTTAATACATTAAAATACAATAATCTTAACATATTTAAATCTTAAAAATCATTAATAATTAAATTCATATTAAATGTCAAAGTAATTTCCCTTTCATTATTATTGTAGGGACTAGCACTACAAAAAAAAGGGTCTGTAGCCGCGTTTAAAAAACGCACGCGGCTATAGCCTATAGCCGCGTTTTTCATAGCCGCGTTTTTAAACGCGGCTTAAGTACCGCGGCAACAGACCTATGGCCGCGTTTTTCAAAAACGCGGCCATAGGTCACTGCTATAGCCGCGTTTCACGAAAACGCGGCCACAGATAAGGCCTGAAGCCGCGTTTTTGCCCCCGATAAAGGTCTAATTCGGGCTAGTCCTATGGCCGCGTTTTTGAAAAACGCGGCTATAGGCCAAGCTTGAGCCACGTTTAAAAACGCGGCTATAGGATTTTCTAAAAGTGTGACATTGTTGAACACCCTATAGCCGCGTTTTTAAAAACGCGGCTATATGTTTTTTTTTTCTTTTCGACCCCCCTTCCCCTGCAACATCACTACTTCCTGCCATATATACACATACAACTTCCTGTTACATCCCAACATCACAAGTTCCATAAACTACTCCCATGGGACACAAACTTGCCAAAAGATAATATCAAAGTTTATATACATCACAAAAAATATACCAAGGTAGCAAGAAGCTTATACATCCCAAGGCAGCAACATTTGTGTTTACAAAAATATATATATATACAACATGCTTAGAATGTCCGGAGGAGTTGAACTTAACTAAGTACTGCACTTACTCAAAAGGGTGTGTATGCGAATTTCAGGTACCTAACCATTTTCCTATTGAAAAAATTGGCAGAACACAGTTGTAATGAAGTTTCATCACCACAATCATCATTGTCAATATTGCATCATTGAACTAAATTCTCTAATGTGTATTTAAAAATTTAAAAAAGTTGACCAGAGATATGGTGGACATTTGAACGAAAAAAGTGATTTGTTTGCATCTGCATTCATTTGCAAATTGATTTGTTTGGGTGGACTTTGAGCTGAGGATTTTACGAAAAAGGTCATCTATATTCTCTAAATCATGGAGATAGGATGGAAAATTTTAACAGAGCATAATTATGGATTTAAAAAAAAATTGCATAAATTTCCTGATTCTTTTATTTGATAGTTGGGAATGTGTATCTAAACATGAACTTCTTTGTTTGAACACACCAAGTACTAATTGATTTACATAACTTTTAGTTGAATTTGTTAATTTTAATATGGTAAAATTTTGCTAAAATGAAATGATTTTTTTTTTCTTTTTCTCTTACTCATAATTTTTTAAATTATCCATGCAAATATTCATCATAATCAGTTAGGCAAATTGGGTTGGATAAGTAATTGTAAAAAACTGCAATTATCATTCATTGAATATGACTAGATGTGAAAAGTTCTATGAAATCAAAGAGTTTGGCCTTTTTTTTACTCTGTTTAATGCAAGCCTAAAAATCTCATTGTATAGTGATACTTGCACGCCTATCCTAATCTGGGACTTGAAAAACTAGATTTAGCTTAATTAATATAAGCTCCAATTTTGTTAAAGCCTGTGGAATTTCTATCATCTATTATAGGATAAGCCTCAAGAAGCTGACTTTACCATAGATTCTTTTCAAGCCCAATTCAGCCAGGCTCTCCTATGGACCCATTCGGTGAACTGGCTATGAAATTGGTCCAGTTATTTGTTTACAGGCCCGTTGGGTAGGACTAGTTACAAAGGCTTAACTTTATTTTTGGAAGACCTTTAGGCCTTGTAAAATAACCTTGGATCAAATTCAGTGGAATTAGAAAGAGTTCTATGGAATGGAAGCCAATATAGATCATTGGTACAACATAATATATAATCTTGGTGGGCTACTTGACCCACAGTAGGCCACCAAGATTAGATAAAAACAATCTTATGTGTTAATTAAAAAAATTGGACTCCAAAGCCGCATGTTGTGGGTTTGAATTCTTGAATCAACATCTCAAAATAAATAAATAAATAAAAATAAAATGAGAATTTTATACATTGGTACAACATTGTTTTTACTACCTAATAATATTTCTCCTCCTTTTTATTTTATGTTTATTTTTTATTTATGTGGGATCTTAACAAAAAGAAAAAAGAAAAAAAGAATTCTCTTGTGTGGGGGGGGGGTTACACAAGTGAAAATTTGTGTTCGTTCCATACATGGGCTAATCAGGCTTTTTATTAAAAAAAAAAATTACTTTTTCTATTTAGGAATTAGGAAAACATTGATGAATGAGATTTTTTAGATTAATGATATTCTTGTGTACGCTTATTTATTTATTTATTTTTATTTTACTTCCACTTTCATATTTTAAATATTGACTTTTTTTCCGCTATTTAAAATGTGTATATTTTTACATCAATTGTAATTTTTAGTATAAAATAGTAGATGTAAAAAGACGTAAGAGAATATTTTCCATAAATTAGGGCTTTCCATCCTTCATTATAGTCATATTTTAGATGTTAACCCACTCAAAACAAGTACCCAACCGCAATCACATTGTTGTCAACTAAGTACCCAACCGCAATAACTGCCAACCCAAATCAAACCACCACACCAAGCCGCCTTTACAATTTATTGCACATAATTCTAGCCTTGAAAACCACTAAATCTATCAACCATAAACTACGAGAGCTTTTTGTTAGGTTTTAGGTTATGTAGGCTAACCCTTGTGTCAAAAACAGGTTTTAATAACGGATATATTCAATTAGTTTGGTTATGTATTAAGTCAAGTTAAGAAACATAGTCTTTTTAGTGTTGCTGTAAAAGAAATCGTGAGTATTTCATAGGTCTCTTTGTATCTTCATACTTGTTCATAAATTCAGTCTTGGACCCTTTGTAATTATCTAGGTACGTAGTCTCGCACATATCATATATATTATCTTTTAGTTTTCTCTTTCATTTTGGCATTTGAAAAGCCAAATCACTCCATAATTAGGCAAAAATAATGCTATGTCTCATTCCCTCATAACATTCTTCTCATAATATTCTTTTCATACAAATGTGCATCTAAGAATTGTCGAATTACAATTTCGAATTCATGTTTAGAGTATTATTCTGTATTGCAAGCAAACATTTGGCAAATTTAACTTGACAAAGAATAATTTGTGCAGTTTTACCATGAAGTGGACAATGATGCGTTTCTAAAAAAAAAAAAAAAAAAATCATATATATATATATATATATATATGAGATCCTGAAATCTATGAAACCAATCTCCCAATATAAGCTCTCGGCTCCCTAATCTTGCTATTAAAATTATTTTCCTTTCTAAATTTTCTTTAAAAATAAAAATAAAACGATATGCCCACGACATTTTTTTACAATAAATCTAAGTAATGAGTTATTATTGTTTCAAATTTGAAACCACATACCTTTGGTGCGACGGTTACTTCAAAAGTATAAATGCTTGTGGGGTGTGGGGGGCAAGGATCAAGATTCAAGTCTCCAAGAGGGAGCTTCACACACATATATACTAGGGATGACAATTTTGCCCCGCCCCGCTTAACCCGCCCCTCTCCACTTTGCCCCATGCTGGTTTTTCCCACCCCGCAAAGGTGGTGGGGTGGAGATGGGGTAAGATTTTAGCCCCGCACCACGAGACAGGGCGGAGATGAGTTTAGACTTTTTAGACCCACCCCACCCTGTCCTCACCCCGCATTGCTAAGGGTTATAATTGTAAAATTTTCATATCCTAAAATCTTACTATTTAAACAAACATATCAATATTAGTTTATTTTATTCTACTCAATGTGGTTCTTTGTCTTTATTTTGTTATATATTATACTATGAGATTTGTTTTTGTGATTATTTTGTTGAACGTTTGGATATGTTATTCTATTTTTTTTTTTTCTAAAAATTGATTTGATTTGATGAGATAAATTTAGTTTTAATTTCAAATATATTTTTATTAATGAAATAAGTTTCATTAAAAAATTGTACTAGTTGTAGGATAAATTAACAAAAAGTAGAGTTTTACGAGGCTTCGCAGGGCCCCAAGGGGCAGGTTAGAAAATTTTTCCCATCATGTGGGGTAGGGCAGGGCGGGGATGTGGCAAAACAAAACCATGTGGGGCGAAGACGAAGACTCCATCCTTCAGCCCGCCCCATTGTCATTCTTAATATATACTTAGATTAGGCTAGAGTAAAAATTCTATCATGGATTAAAAAAAAAAACCCCATTTATATTACTTTTTTACCTTCCACTTAAATCCAAAATGAAAAATTTATTATAAAAATATTGTAAATATAACACTTCAAAAACACAAATACAATATATCTATACAATAAAAGCACATATTTATCTTTACAATTATCTCATAAAATAAAGGGGACAAAAAGGAGTCATTTGGGTAAATATTGCTTTTTTTAAAACTAATTTGCGTTATAGTTAATGTTAGAAGTTATTTAGGAAAGTGAGGAGAGAGATTGAATTTCGGCAACAGTGTTGCCGAAATTCAAGAAAAAGTAGGAGAGAGAATGAAAATATTGGAGGAGAGAGAAAAACTTGAATTACGGCAATGGTATTGCCGTAATTCCTCTGCCCAATTTGCCTGGGTTTGTGCGTGTGAGAAGTTCAATGTGTGAGTGCCCAAAAAAAAAAAATCCCACAATTTCGGCAATACCATTGCCGAAATTGTGGGGAAATTTTTTTTTATTTTTATTTTTATTTGTGGCAATGGTATTTCGGCAATACCATTGCCACAATTGTGGGAAATTTTTTTGTTTTTGTTTTTATTTGTGGCAATGGTATTTCGGCAATACCATTGCCACAATTGTGGGAATTTATTTATTTATGCAATTGTGGAGAATTTTTTTTTTATTTTTTATTTTTTATTTGTGGCAATGGTATTTTGGCAGTACCATTACCACAATTGTGGGAAATTTTTTTTTTTTTTCAATCGTGGCAATACCATTACCGAAATTGTGGAGAAAAAACAATTTCGGCAATACCATTGCCACAATTGTGAGAATTTTTTTTTTTCAATTGTGGCAATACCATTACCGAAATTGTGGGGAAAAAACAATTTTGGCAATACCATTGCCACAATTGTGGGAATTTTTTTTTTTTTTTTTCAATTGTGGCAATGGTATTTCGGCAATACCATTGCCACAATTGGGAAAATTTTTTTTTTTTTCAATTATGGCAATACCATTGCAGAAATTTTTTTCCCCACAATTTCGGCAATGCCATTGCCACAATTGTGGGAATTTTTTTTTTTTCAATTGTGGCAATGGTATTTCGGCAATACCATTGCCACAATCNAAAAAAAAAAAAAAAAAAGGGAAAGAGAGACGAGGAAGGAAGGTGAATCATTGCTCAAGACGAGGTATTACCTTGAAGAGATCATGAACACCAGAATGTTCAAAATCTTTAAGGGACATATCATAGCATACGTTTATGTCCTCGTCCGTCACAGCCTGCTTAAAGCGTTCCTAAGCTAAGTCTTCATTCTCAATGATATTGGAGGGGGCCATTCTGGGAGGCTGAGATGGAGTTGACACGGTCCTGGACGGAGTGGCCTAGGACGGAGTGGTCTCAACTGGAGTGGACGAGTCCACATCAACTACCTGCGTTGGCTGCTGAGACGAGGGAGGTTTGACCACTTGAGTCGAGCTGGGCTTGGCCTTTTTACCTCGACGACTGAGGAGATTTCCCAAGTCTAAGTTTCTTGACAAGGTTTTCCTTTTCTCCCCAGTCGTAGGACGAGTCTGGACATCGCCCTCAGGACGATCACCCTCAGTAACTACATTTTTTCCCCTGTTTCCCTTCATTGTCGCCATCCCTTTTATAAAAACAAAAAGAGGGAAAGAAGATAAAAATACCTTTAGAAATAAAACAGAACAAAATGCAAGGACGATAAAAACTTGAAACTTACTTTTTCTAACTGTGACATCGTGTGCAATAGCTTCGTCGGATGGATTAGGACCTAAACCCCACTTGGCGAGGCGTCTAAGTGAGACCAAAGAGTGAAAGTCCCTATCCGCGTGAAGACGAGCTCTGTGGACGCGGTCACGGAAAAACTTGCTTAAGGACGGACGTTTAACAGCTGAAAAAAAAAAAAATACTCCTATTAATTGGCCATCGATATTTAAAATAAATAAAGTATAAAGACAAAAATGAAAAAGAACAAGGGGAACAACTTACCTTCAGGACGAAGGTTTCCTAGGTCCCCAGTATAACGGCCAAACGAGTCCTGGCCAACGTCTACAGGGTTTCCAACCCAGAAGCCAGAGACGAAGAAAAATTTCGTCTTCCATTTTCTGTCAGACGAGGCCAAGGACTTGATCAACCTACAATCTTTACCCCTAGCTGTAAATTGATGGAAGCCAGGGGATTGGTGTATCTTTGAAGGTTTGTAGCAGAAAAGGAACTCGTCCACAGTAAGAGGACGGTCCCTTCCAAATACTTCACTCCACAAAACTTGCATTGAGACAATTAGTCTCCATGCATTTGGGTTAAACTGACATATACCTAAACCTAACCTAATTAACAACTCTCTAGTAAAGGCGTTTAAAGGGAATCTTAAACCCCCCAAGAGGTAAGCTTCATAGACGCCAATCCCAAAGTGAGGGTTGCAACACCATTCTCCTCGGACGAGTACCCTAGGGTTAAACTCGTCTGGGATTGGTACCACTCCCTAAGGTTTTTCAATCTCTGCTCGTCCGTCTTGGAGGGATATCTATCGCACAACTATATATAGTAACTTCTTCTTCATCTAAGGGAGTAGGACGAGGGTCAGTGGACGAAGTACCAGCCTGAGACCCAGAGGCCTTCCTAAGTTGTTCTTGTAAAACTTCTATAGGAAGCCCAGGGACGCCAGAGACGTACTCCTCGTCCGTGGTGTTCCCCTACTACTGTCACTATCGCTACTAGAATTATAACTACTCTCGTCATTATATTCGTCTATAGCCTTATCTATACTATCACTAGACGAGGAAAGTACAATGTCTACCATCTTAACAGGAAAATTAAGGATGAGAAAAAGAGATATATATGGATCTAGGACGAAGGAAGGCTATAGACGCGTGAAGCTTATAAACGAATATCTAAGACGAGGAAGGACAGGGAAAGAAATTTCAGAAATGAAGAGGGTACCGGAGGTATTCCACTATTTATAAGGAGAAAGCTCAGGCATCTGAAGCAACGTCACCCAGTCATTAAGGGACACGTGGCACGCTTCTCGGGCAGATCAATCGACGAGATTTTTCCACCAACCAATTTTTGACATGTAGCACATCTAACTGCTGCTAACACACCTTTTTTATCTTAGGACGACCCAATGAACAAGGGGGCAACTGATGATGCTACAAAATTGTACCACCTTAAATTATCCATATGGCTCGTCTACAGAAAGAGAAGAAAAATAAGAAAAATGAGCATAGCCAAGTTGCCTCGTCCCTCCTTTGGGACGGACGAGGAAGGTCTCGTCCGTCACAAATGACGGATGAGGAAAGCATGGCCATGCCATGGCTCGTCCACCCTTAATTAGGGATAGACGAGCCAAGCATCCTTAACCAAAAAGAATCGAAACCTCCATTGCTCGTAAAGGGGCATCAGTTCAGATGAAACGACGCCTAAGGAAGTTATGGAAGTTACCTCCGATTTTGGTGAACTCCTTGACAATAGGAACGGTTATCAAAGCCAATAACCGTTCCACACACTATATAAATGTGATCCTGCGTAAAGGTAAAGGATTCTGACATTTTTATTTCACTTAGAGAAGGAAGAAAACACTTAGATATTTTTCCTCTCTATTCCAGCCTTCTAACTTCATCATCGGAGGGTTAGAGGCCGGCCTCCACTGGTCTTCACTCTGATTGGTTTTGGTTTTACAGGACCCAGTTCTCAAAATTGTCGAAGTCTGAAGATTTCCAACCCACTGATCTTCCAGAATTATCAGTATTAAGCCTTAAATATATTGAGTCGGCCTTGCTTTCAATCATTAGCATTAATTAGCTTGTAACTCCATTTATATGCATAAATACACTTAAATATACAGTAAGATGTATAAAAAATTATTGTGAAGCACTTTTTATTTTTAAGATTCATTTATTCTAGACTCTTTTTTTTTATACTTAATAACTAACTTGGATGAATATTTACGATGTGGTCCCACATTTGATTCTAAAATTAAAAAATAAAACTAGCTCTTTAAGAATAAATAACTTAGGACTTAGGACAGATGACTCAAAATTTGAACTCTAATTTGGAATTCTAATTTGAGTTTCACTCAGTTTCACCTATTATTATATACATATATAGATTTGTAAAAAGACACTTTAATCCATATATGTTCATGAGGCCAATTTAGTGCCACCGAAACTCAAAAGTCAAAAAGAATACGTGGCTTTGAGCAATATAATTTAAAAACAATCAAATATTTTATACTTTAAATAAGTTATATTTATTCATACTTTAAACAATTTTTTTATTGTTTTTAAATTAATTTCTCAAAATAAATATAACTTATTCAAAATATAAAATATAGATGTAAAAATAAATATTAATTAATCGTCGTATTCTTAACCTATCGTGTTTTAATTTTTCAAGAAATACCATGTCACCCTGTTACATATCATATTGTATTAAGTATCACGTCCATTTCCATGGTACATATCGTATTAAGTTTCCCTTTCTACCATGACCATTCAAACACCCATCGCTTTGTCTCCCACATCTCACTTTGCTGATTCCCTCCCTCCACAAGACTGTCCTCAACTCCATCCACAAGACCGTCCTCTTCTCGTCGACGTAAGCCCAATTTCTTCAAGCTTGAGGACGGCTGCTAGATAGATAGAAGTTACCAGCCTCGATCATTGGTTGCGAATGGGACCCACTACCCCATTTGTAGCCCCTCTACTTCAAAGAGCTTTGTTTATTTTGACCCCAGTATAAAATTTGTTCTTGATTTTACTCTTTTATACCTTTTGTTATCTCAAATGACCATTGTTTTTAAATTGAGCTGATGGATTTGATGAGATCTTGATAAAATTGGTAAAGCAATCAAAGAAAATGATGGTGTAAAAATTGTTATTTTAATTGTTCTTATTTTCATTAAAAAAAAAAAAGATATGAAAAAGTCAATAATTTTTAGAAACTTTTAATGGAAAAAATGAAAAAAAAAAATTGACACCTTTTTTTTTCAATTTTTTATTTATTTTTCATGAAATTGATATTAGAATTTTTCTAAAATAGATAATTAACAAATACTCTAAGGACATTCGTTAACATTGTCCAAAAGTGAATGTTTAAGAAAAATAAATGTTGAAATTATATTGCTTCATTTACTAACAGATTTGGACAAAATGATTAGATGGGCCTTTTTTTTTTTTTTTTAAGTGAGGGACTAAATTTAAAAAAAAAAAAACTTTAGAAACTAATTAAATTATTGAAGTAGAAGTCATGGGATTAAAATCTAATTTTACCCTAAAATTTTAAATTATTATTTATTTTGTGTTTTAAAATTAAAAATCAAAATTTTGAAGTCTAGCATACCTCGAACTTCACATATCACATTAACCGGAAGGGTAATTCTTAGGTACTCTCAGAACACGGAGAATAGTACTTTATCCTTTCACATTCATGGCGGGATCAATTCATTACATTTATGATGTGGTCCACCTTGAATGTGAGAAAAGTGAGTATTATTTATCCATATTCCAAAAATACCTAAAAATTTTCCTTAACATGAGAATGTTGAAATCTAATATGATGCCTTGGAAAATTCACATATATTAATTGCAGTGGATTCATTATAGGAACTACAAGTATGTTTGGATGGAGTGATAGGAAGGGAGAGTAGAGATGTGTTTTTTCTAGAACCTTTAATTTTTAATTTCTTTTGTGTTAGTATTTAATAAAAATTTTAACATTTTTTTAATATAAAATTCATTAAAGGAGTCAGTCCTTTAGTGCCCCTCCAATCAAGAATTGGGACCTCGCAATTACTAGCCAATATGTGTTTTTCCTCATGCATTTATTCATTCATTGAAGAATCAGTCAGGGCCAAATAGGCAACAACTTAATTCCCACATTTAAATTAATCGGCGAATGCGGCCTCCCTCTCTATTCTCCCTCCCTGTTTGGAGGGTAAAATGATGATGTGGAAAGGAGGCACCGAATGGAAGGACTGACCACCCTAGATCAAGGTTGTCAAAATCGGGATCCTACGTAGGATCGTGAGAGGTAGGTAGGATCGTGGATCGTAGGATCGGATCGTGGATCGTAAGATCCTACCTATTTTTATATTTTAAGCAAAAAAACCTATTGATAGTGACTTTGTATGTTATATAATCACTTAAAATATGAATCCATCCATTAAAAAAAATTGCATAATAAAATGTAATTTGCACACACTACATTGTTCTTATGTCATTCTATCGAAACAAAATATATTTAACTTTTGACATAATGTATCTAAAAAGTTTAGTACATGTTTAATTAGCAACTAAGTACCAAAATATTATCTACACATATGGAAAATATTTTCCAAATTCTAAGTTCCAAATCCAAAATAAGTTAAGCTTTGTCAAAATCATATACACAACACAACAATCTGGAATCAAGCTATCAAAGTACAAATAAATGATAAACTACTAACTACCAAAACAAATTACCAGAAAGCTTAAAGGCAGCGTTGGGATGGCTCACGGCAACATCATTGAGAGGGCTAGAGGTGCTGTTTTTGACAGAGGATTGAGGAGGCATCAATTGAGGAGCTAGCACTGAATGTTTCTAAATATATATATATATATATATTTTAACATTAAACTTAAGAAAGCTCACCATTGAGAGGGCTGAGAGTGGCTGGGTTTTTGACAGAGCACTGTGGAGGCGTGGGACAGAGGTGCTGGCCTGTTGGAGCTTAGTGTTTCTAAAATATTTAGGTTTTGAAAACGTTTAACTTAATACTAAAGGTTTTTTGAGATTTAATGTTAAGATAGGAGTAAATTTGGTTCAATTTATTATTGGGTTTTGATGGGCTTGTGGGTTTAGGACCTTTAGGTGGACCATGGATTATCATACTAGACTTACCCAAATGACACAAATGAAGCCCACTTAAAAAAAAAAAAAAAAAAAAAAAAAAAAAGAAGAAGAAGCCAAATGGTAGGATCGGTAGGATCGGTAGGATCCCATACGATCCTACGATCCTATACGATCCTACACGATCCTACCTACGATCCTAACATTTTTGCGATCCTGCTACGATTTTAATCTTTTTGGTGAGGTGGGATCGTAAAATCGTGCGATTTTACGATCCGGATCGCGATTTTGACAACCTTGCCCTAGATGCTTAGAATGGGCCTTACAGTTTACAGGTACTACAGGCTCATACGTGCATTTCCAGCCTTAGGCCCAATGTTGAAAGGACAAGTCCAATCTAATTTCTTATTGGTCCTTAATTTATTGCGATTGCACGAGATTTTTTTTTTTTTTTTTTTTAAAATGAAGATTGCACGAGTAATTTGAATGTTCGCTAAACTTGGTTCCTGATGTGTGGTTATTTGCTGGCAAAATTAAAATTGTTATAACGCCCATCAAATAAAAATTCAATGATAGGAGATAAAAATTAGGGTAAATTATTTTTTAAACCTTAGAATATTCAATTTTGTGTGGTTATTTCCAAAATGTTTCATTTAAACCTCAAAAGTTTAAATAAAACTATATGAAACAATAAGGTTTTATTAAAATGTATCTAAAAACTGTAAGGTTTATATTATATATATATATAAATATATATATATATATAGAGAGAGAGAGAGAGAGAGAGAGATGAGTTCAAGTTACACTTAGTGTAATTCTTTAAAGTTATATATTTTTTAAGCCATTGGATTTAAATATACCCAACGGTTAAAAAAAGACTATAATTATTACAAATATTTTATATAGAATCTAATTAATTATCCTTATTTATTACCTTCTATACCCAAAAAAAAAGTTTGACTTCTAACTCTCTCTTATTTTCCTTCTCTCTTTCGCTCTCTCTGCGTTTCTCTCTCTTTTTCTCCTCCACCACCTCCACAGGTTGCCGGCAAATTCTTAGCAATGGTAATTCCAAATTCTATGAATAGAGTTTCTTCTGGTCCGATCAAATATCTTAGCAACATTAACATGGCCATATCCACTTCCAATCACAAACTTCCAAATGCTACAAATATCACCGCTATTGCTACCATTATCACATGATGCTTACTGATGCAGGACTTGTTATTTCAAAATGTACAGTCTATGGACTAATATTCACTTTTATTATTATGTTATCCTCTTGGTTTTTTTTTTTTTTTTTCCAGATAAAAGATAGAACTTTATTGAAATTGAAAATCCAAAACCATTTACACCGTAACAATGTATACATTGTTCAGCCACTGCCAAAACAGGGGGAGAGACTACCATATATTAATAAACAATAAACACAGTCCAGTCAAGCCAAGGTTTGTTACAGCTAGCTTCATGTGCTCTGTTGTGCCTTCAGCAGCTTCTGGTATTCTTGCAGGTAACCGATAGCCCCATTTAGAATATCCTTGGGATGGGATTGGGTCCTGTCAAAATAGAATTTATTCCGTGCATTCCAAATTGCCCACGATGTCACTGCCCAAGTACTTAGGAAGTTCCCAGGTATATCTCAATTTTAAAGGGTTGAGACGTGTGTTGTTGGCTTCAAAGGGTAGGGATTAGAAAGTATAGGAGTATCAATGATTTCTTATGGATTTTATTTGTGTAGTTTTTATTTTTTGTTTTTTTAAGTTGAATCCATGTCAAGTTTGTGGTTTCAGTGATTATTATGTTTCTGTAGGAAACATTCATACTGAATTTTTCTTTTTTTTGTTGACTAAATGAGCACCCCTTTTTTCCTAATAAATTAAAAAAGAAGGATGGATTCAGATTTGGAAGTTGGAACCTGTTGAAGCAATTGTGGTAGGCAGCTCTAAGATTGGCTGAGGATATGGTTGTATGCCAGCAACAGCATCTTTGTATGCCATTTTGTTTGTTTATTTTTTTTTTACCCCCTGCTGGCAACCTATGGAGGTGGTGGAGGAGAAAGAGAGGGAGAGAAACGCAGAGAGAAAAACGCGGAGAGAGAGAGAGAGAGAGAAATGTAAATGAGAGAGTGTCAGAAGTCAAACTTTTTTTGGGTTTAGAGATAGGTTTAGAAGGTAATAAATAAGAGTAATTAATTATATTCTATATTGAATATTTGTAATAATTATAGCATTTTTTTTAACCGTTAAATCTACTTAAATCCAATGGTTTAAAAAAGGTGTAACTTGAACCCATCTCATATATATATATATATATATGTATATGTTATAACGTTTAAATGAAAGTATGAAACACAACTAAAACTTAAGTTTGAAAAGTAATTTATCCAAAAACTATAAATTTGGCATTGTTGAAAACAAAAGGAGATATATTACCTGATTTTTTTTTTTTCTTTGTACCAAATATATTTAATAGTAAGATGTAGTGGAGTTGAGGCGAGAATCAAGTTACTCACCTGAGATGATACATATTATCTACGAAAATTTCTAGTGTAGTAAATTTATAGGTGTTGCACTTCATCCCTAGGATATAACTAGTCTAGCCACCAAGCTAGATATCCTTACAAGTCTACGCTACTTGTGAGATGATTAGTTTTTCAATATAGAGCTTTCTTTTACCCTAAAATATAGTGTATAGAAAAATATTAATATATGCATGAAAAGTAAGTTTTGTCAAAATGTTGTTATTATGTGGTAGGTTGAGGAGGGTGAGAAAGTTTTTATTAAGCGGTAGGTTGTTATTAATTATTATGAGTAGGTAAAAAAATAATTTTAAGTTCTGAAAGAGTTGTAAAAACGTTGTGAAAATGTCAAATTAAAACCAATAATAACTTACTACCTATAATTTTTTGTGAAAGAATTTTGAAAATGTTGTGAAAGTAGCACTTCTCTTAGATATATATGGATTCAAGTTACACCTGGTGTAACTCTTGTAAAGTTATATTTTTTTTTGTACCCTAGATTTTTAAAAGATCTAACGGTTAAAAATAACATCATTAAATATTATTACTTTCCACATTTTTCTCTCTCTTTATTTATTGTTTTTCACTTGATTAAAGGGCACATGCCATTTTCAACAGCTTGCTTTTCAAATGATTCATCCTAAAAGAGAAATTAAATAGATATTTGATGATGAAATTGAATTATTTGAAATAAAATTTATACTTTGAGTGAATTACCTCAAGTAATTTTTTATTTAAAATTTTATATATAAACTTTAAAAAGCTTTTTTTTTTTTTAGAAACAAGTCCTCATATATTTGAGTGAATTACCTTAAGTAATTTTGATGATTTTCAATACTTTGTGAAGGGCTTAATTGTGATTATCCCTTTAAAACGTGGTTTACATATACTCCCTCCGTCCCAATTTTTTTGTCCTGTTTGAAAAGTCAAACTTTTTAAGGGAACATCATTTATTATTTTGTCTACCTTTTAAAAGTGTATAAGTTTCCAAAACTACCCTTAAAAAAATTTATTAAAAAATTGAATTAATAAATTAATAGGGGTATAATAGGAACATTAGTAAATTAATGACTTTTATTTTTAGAAACAGGACAATATTTTGGGACATCTCAAAATGGAATAGAGGACAAAAAAAATAGGACGGAGGGAGTATTAAAGTTGTTAGGATTAACTTTAGCTAACTGAAAGAGTGAGGTAACTGAAGTTATCTCACTTGTCTCTTTGTTGTGTAGAGAAGTGGGTTTTTCCTCCTTCTCTTCAACAGTAGAAGATGTTTGTCCCTTCTACACAAAGGAGAGTTTTGTTTTGGGGTTTGTCTTGTTTGTTATTTTGTCTCTTTGTGGATATCAAGTGTATCTGTGGAGCTTGTGGAGTTTATTTATTGTGGGGATAGGGAAACACTTTTCCTTTTGAGAGGAGTCTACTACACTTTCCACGTCAACTAATATGGAGGAATTTAGGCATGCAGTTGGATACAGGTTTAATGCCCGAATTTAGTGCGCCTGGTTTTTACGAAAGGAATTTCTCACTCCCACGAAAAGCCTTTCGTGATGCAAGGTGGAAACCGGCAACAAGGGAATCAGGTATGGAGGTTGACCAGAAAGCAGTTGTTCAGGCGAACATGGTAATAGATGTATTTTTCAGCGACCAGCAACAGTTCAGTTCTAGTCTGAAAGCAGCACCATATTCAGCTAAGGGAGAAGATATAATTTTCGTTCCAGGTTTTGATGAAGGCAGAAAATCCAGTTTCAGAGGGGCAAAAGAAGTCAGCCCATGCCTAGCTCCAGTGATGGGTAGCCCAAGAGCAGGTTCATCAGAAAATTTTCAGTCAGACATGAAGGTAACAGTGGAGGAAGTAAGCAATAAATGTAGAGAGCCACTACATGCTGAAACTGTGAGTATGGGGAAGATGTTACAAAGAGAGGCGGTATTTACTCCAAAAGGAACGTTAGTCTCAAATGAATCCGTACCAAATTCGAATAAGATTCCAAGTGATGAAAATATTAATTCAGAGATATTATTTCCCAAATCAATCTCGTCTGCTGAGTTGTTTGATATCCAAATAAAGGAAATCAATGAGGCCTTAATCAAGTTTGGAAAACAAACGGATGGGGAAATAAAGGCAAAAGAGGCAAGCAATGCTGAAATTACTCCTCAAAATCAATGTGATGAAGCAAAGGAAGGGAGTGGAGCACGTGAGGTAGGGCTGGTACAAGCACATGGGCAAATACAGGGGTCTGGCCGTGTGCATGCACAATCTGTTCAACAGAAAATTAACACAACCTCTCCTATATTAATTTATACCAAAGGGGAAAGAAAACTTTAAGCATGTGCAAGTGTGGTAAAAAAATATGGGGCAACAAAAGTAGTATGCGGCAAGAAAGGTGGGAGGATCATCTAGAGTTACCAAGAAAAAGCAATTTGGTTTCAAAGGATGATGGGAGTTCTTCTTTTTCAATGGTGGAGTCTATTTGTCAGCCCCGCCAATCGCCATGAGGGGCCTTGTGTGGGACTGTTGTGGGCTTGGGAACCCATGTACAGAGAATAAGCTTGCAGATTTGGAGCAGGCAAAAGATCCCTCTGTCATATTCTTAGCTGAAACAGGGGCAGATGAAGCTAGGCAAAAAAATATGATGAGGAAGATAAGGTGTGAGAACATATTCATTGCCCCAAGATCAAATAGGGGGAGGTGGATTAGTGCTGTTCTGGGGATTGACTATTGATGTAACTATGGAGGTTCCAGGCAAAAATTACATCAAGGCACTGTTTCAAGAAGAAGATAAGGCAAGGATTGGAGTGATTTTTCGAGATTGCCAAGGAAGGGCTTGGCACAAGGTCGAAATCGTCCCTCTCCCCCTAACTGTCGTCGGGCTTGAAATTTTGGCTACATCAAAGTCTTTACAATTTGCTGCTTATCTGAGTTTGAATGATGTCATCCCAAAGGAAGATTCAGAGATTGTTATAAACGCTTTGAATGCAGGCTCGTACTCTTTGGCATCCTTTGGTTTATTTAGTCAAGATTTTAAATGTTTTGCAACTTTATTTCATTGTATTAGGTTTTCACTTTCTTGTAGCAAAGGAAATAGTGTAACCCACAACCTAGTCTGACATGCACGACATGTCACTAGTTTTCAGGTGTGGATGGAAGATGTCTCATTGCTACTTATGAGGTAGTTTTGCCTATTATTTAATAAAGTTCAAAGTCCTGATTCTCCCAATAAAAAAAAAACAAATCCCCACTCTTGGTATTAACTTTTGGTAATAAATTTTGTTTTTTTGTTTTTTTTTTTGTTTTTGTTTTTGTTTTTGTTTTTGTTTTTGTTTTTGTTTTTTTTGTTTTGTTTTGTTTTTTGTTTTTTGTTTTTTTTTTTCACACTAAAGTACCAAGAGTTTACAACAAAGCATGGGTGGCTCAACCATTAAGCCATTTAGGCAATGGCCTAAGGCCTCCAAATGGAAAAACCCCCCTAAAATATAATATATTATATTTATTTTGTCTTATAGTATTACTAAAAATTATACTATAATAAAAAAGTAAGTTCTCTCACATAGAATAATAATAAAAGGACATTTTCTATTGGCTAATTTAGACCCAAAAATTTAATAAATAAAAATTATTTTTAAAAATATTATACTTTTTTTTTTAAATATTCAACATTTTTTTTTTTTGTGTAAATTTAATAAATAAAAATTATTTTTAAAAATATTATACTTTTTTTTTTAAATATTCAACATTTTTTTTTTTTGTGTAGGGGGGGTTAACTTAGGCTCGGCCTGAGGACCAAAGCCCAAGAAATTACTCTAAAGGATGGGCCCGACCCAGAGTATGGTTATGAATAAAATAGCTTGTTAAGTGGAGAGAAACCATTCGGACTTGCCACTGTGGAGATCCAAGCTGACTTCCTTCCCTGAGGCTCATGACCGAGGTAATAGATAGAACCTTCACCTCGAGGTGATGAGGAATCTCGAATAACCCCTCCCTTCCTAAACTGAGATCTTCCACCTTCTAAGCTCACCTCGAGGGATATGAAAAAGAAAACATAGAACCCAATGAAGCAATTACGTCCCCATTAATGAGACCCCTCACCTAAATGTTAGTCACATTCAATGTTAAATGACTAGCTTGAATAGTAGAAACACCCCTAGAAGTCCTCTTTCATGATCAAGAAGTGGCTGTGCTGAAGGATGATGGGATAAGTATCCCCTAAATCGAGCTGGGAGTTGGACAACTAAAGGCAATAGAGAAAGGGGGGAAATGGCTATAAAAGGAGGGGGAAGGCAACAAAGAAAGGGATTTAGAAAATTGGAGAGAGAAAACTTAAGTTAGAACAAGAGAAAGAACTAGAGAGATTTTTATTTGAGCTTTTATCCTTTGAATCTATCTTCTGTACCTCGGGAACATTGTTCCTTCTTATATAAGAGTTTGATTCATCCCTTATCTGTTTTAATTTTTCAGCTTGATCTTCTCATTGTGGATTGTTCTTCCCATCTTTAGAAATTAGTTGTGTAGGTCAATTACTTCCATTATTGTTCCTTATTTGGTTGTTTTTTACCCCACAATTTTATTAATAATTTTTCATACATTTGAAATATTGTAAGAGTGAAAAATTTTCAATATCCCCAAAAATTTACATTTCTTTTCTCTATCTATAAAAATTAAAATTAATAGTTTTCAAGACAAATTTATTACTGAAATTCATTATTCGATAATTGAAGTCCAACATTGCCAAGAAAGATAGTGATCATCTAAAATATGATATTTATTTTGACACTAATTGTTTCAATGTTTTTTGAATTAAAAATTTTTAGTATGTTTTATAAATATCTGAAATTAGTCTAATTTTATTATTAAATTATATAAAAATGTTGGAATCTTTTTTCTAATTTATGTATTGCTTATAAAATATTAAGTAATAATACATTTTACATTTGCACCTAGACTAGACTAGGCCTTATTTTTGCTGACCATGAATTTTAGCAAGATTTGAAAATAATATGTTTGAAACTGAATTGAGGCATTCAATAGAAACGGCACTGTTTAAAATTTGCAAGTTTTAAAAATTTTATTTTATATTTAAAATACTTTATGCATATAAAGAAATCTTCATAGCAATTTGGTCATATTTTGATGAAATGCACTGAATGTGCCAATAACATAGTTAATATTTCATGATTTTAGCATGATCATAGTCATATTAGTACAAAAAAAAAAAAAAAAAAAAAAAACCAATTCAATCAAGGCTAAAGTTGTTAAGAAAAACAATATTAAATCAATGGCTTTTTTTTAGCATGATCATAGTCATATTAGTACAAAAAAAAAAAAAAAAAAAAAAAACCAATTCAATCAAGGCTAAAGTTGTTAAGAAAAACAATATTAAATCAATGGCTTTTCAAAGAAGTTTTCAACAAGTACCATAGTTGGGATATTGGAAGAAATTAATAACTCTTTATAATATGCTTCACTTTTAATGGCTGCCTTAGGCTAAAAAATGTATCTGCTACAAAAAATTGGGGCTGTAGCAATGTTTTTAAACCACGGCTATAGTCTCAAAAACCACCAGTATAGACCCAAATGGCCTATCTCAACGCTTTTTTTCCCAGCGCTTCGTAATGCTGTCCAACGAGTGTGACAATAGGTCCTGCAGGCCTACACCAACGGTTTTAAAACCGTCGGTAAAGGTCTCGGCGGTTTTGCAACCCTATATTGGCTTTTTGTAACGCGACCCTATGACAGAGAGTAGCCATCTGTTCAAATTCATAGGAGTCAAACAAATGCCACTCTTGAATAGGGAATGACAGTTAATCGTCAAGTAGAGGGCATTAGGAACAAAAGAATCAAAAGGCTTGGATATGCTTATGAAACTAAGAATCAAGGAGATGATATTATCTTTTTGGAGGTAGCAAAAGTGGATCTAGAATCTCAATAAACAATAATGGTAGCACATGATGAAGCATTGGTTGATGCTATTTTGAAGGCTAGAGATCTTGGTTATTACATAGTAAAAAGCTTCCTAGTTTACAGGAGAGGACTATGATAACAAATCTGCATTATCTCTTCTAGCAGAGGATGAGTTTCACCACCATTTTGGCTCCTTGAGTTATTTTGTCATTTTTTTTTAGTTAATTTATTTAACCACTAAGATACCTATCCATTACTGTTTGGTATGTCTACCTTTTTTGTGATGTTTTTCACGTATATTTTTGTCTTCTTATTTTGTTATGTTAACATTAGCATAAAAAAAAAAAAAAATACAAGTCCACTCTTGCTTATTTTGAGATTTTTATTAGTATTTATGAGTCCTAAATTTAAAGAACCAACATTATTGTTTGACACATTCAAGTTATAAAAAATATATAATTTATCATTAACATTGAGTGAGTAAACTCCATCAATTTTCACACTCATTCTTGATATATTACCTTTTCTAATTAACACTTTGCCAAGATCAATTTTAATTTTCATAACCCTTCTCAACTATCAGAATTTAAAAAAAAAAAAAAAAAAAAAAAAAAAAAAAAGAGAGATCAAATTTCAGTTAGAAGAGAAGACTGAAGGAAGCAAAATTTCTTGAAATATGAAGAAGAAAAGGTAGTAAACGACTGTAATTTACTATTTTTATTTTAAAACTACATGTAGCTTAGCTGTTAGTAATAGTTATTTTTAATTGTCACGTATTTGGCATGTGTTTCATTTAAGCAGTACTTAGTTAGCATTTGATATGTATAAATATAGAAAGTGTATGTATTATTGTGAATAACAAGATCATTTTCTGCAAATCTCTCTCTTAATTTTGATATGGTATTAGAGCAAAATATCTAGAAGCTTCTAGATTTTTTTTTTCTTTCCCATTCTCATTCTCAGAAGCTCAAAGTTCTTTCAATGGTTGCTGTCATAGTCAATCCATCAAATTCTGAATCTCATTCATCTACACAAGATTCTTATATGGATGACCCTCTGTTCCACTTATTCCACCTATCTTCTTAGATGACTCTTTCCCTTTTGCACAATCTAGATACTCCAATTTTGGTTCTTCACATCTGTCTTCTCTACAATCCAATTCTTCACATTCTAACTCTTCACAACCACATTCTCCACAATCTAGTCACTCAAATTCTGGTTATACACATCTTGATGATATTATCATTCAAGTTCATCATGAGCCTGATGATGAATTTCTTCAAGATGTCCCTAAGGTCCAAGATGATCCTCCTGTTCTTGATGTGAATCTTAGAAGATCAACTAGAGTCCATAAAGCTCCTTCTTATCTTAAATCTTACCATTGCAATCAAGTGACATCAAGCAGCTCCACTTCACTTCACCAGCCAGGTACTACTTACCCTCTTTCTTCTTTTCTTTCTTATAACCACCTCTCACCCTCATATAAATCCTATTGTAATTCCACTTCTTCAAACACTGAACCTACCTATTATCACCAAACTGTTAATGATCCTAAATGGCAAGAGGCCATGGCTGCTGTAGAAGTTAACAACACATGAACTCTCACCCTCTAACTGCTCATAAGCAGCTCATTGGTTGCAAATGGATATATAGGATCAAATATAAATCAAATAGGTCCATAGAGAGATACAAGGCTAGGTTAGTTGCCAAAAGTTTTACACAAAAGGAAGACATTGATCACATAGATACTTTCTCCCTTGTTGCTAAGATGGTATTTGTCAAATGCCTATTAGTTGTTGCTGCTGTGAAAGGCTGGTTTCTTAGCCAATTAAATGTCAATACTACTTTCGTACATGGGGATTTGGCTGAGGACATATATATGGCTCTTCCACTAGGCTTCCACAGTGAGGGGTAGCTACTAGCTAGTTTGTAAGCTAAACAAGTTCCTTTATGGCCTTAAGCAAGTATCCAGACAGTGGTTTTCCAAGTTCTCTTTTACTTTGCTTCAATTGGGTTTTACTCAATCCAAAGTTGATTATTCTCTCTTTAATAGGCAACAAAATTATTCTTTTATTGTTTTGTTAGTCTATGTAGATGATGTGTTGATTGCAAGCAATGATCAAGAAGAAGTGAATCAGTTCAAAGTGTTGCTAGATCAAAAGTTCAAGCTTAAGGATCTAGGTGACTTAAAATTCTTTCTTAGCCTGGAAGTGGCAAGATCAGATAAGGGCATTGCTTTGTGTAAGAGAAAATATGCCTTAGAAGTGCTAGATGATGCAAGGTTATTAGGTTGCAAGCCTGTGAAAACACTAATGGAACAGAATGTGAAATTGAGTAAGTATGATGGTGACGTTTTTCATGATCCTAGCTCATAGAGAAGGATAATTGGGAGGCTATTATATATACCTAACTATCACTCGGCTAAACATAACTTTTGTAGCACACAAATTGAGTCAATATATGTCAAAGCCTAGGAAGCCACATTTAGATGCAGCACATGGAATTTTACTATATTTGAAGAATGAACCAAGCAAAGGAATTTTCTTTTCTTCTAGTGTAGAGCTTCATGTCAAGGGGTTTGTAGACTTAGATTGGGCTTTATGCCCAGATACATGAAGATCAGTGATTGGTTATTGTATTTTTCATGGTAATTCTTTGATATCTTGGAAGTCTAAGAAACAGTCAACAGTTTCTAGATCATTAGCAGAAGCCGAGTATAGATCAAATGTTGTAGCAACCTGTGAGATAGTTTGGATTTTGTATTTTCTCAGAGTTATTATAATTGATCATAGCAGGGAAGCTTTGTTGTTTAGTGATAGTCAATCAACTATTCATATTGGTTCAAATCATGTATTCCATGAAAGAACCAAACATATAGAAATTGGTTGTCATGTTGATAAAGATGAGATGCTAGCAAAAGTCATTAAATTGATACATGTTAAGAAACAGTGTTAATTAGCAGATTTGTTAACTAAAACTTTAGATTTAAATCCATTTCATGGTCTTATTTTCAAGATGGGAATGATGAATATTCACTCCACCATCTGTCCATCTTAAGGGGGAGTATTAGAATAATAAAGAAAAGATCAGATTGCAGTTAGAAGAGAAGACTGAAGAAAGCAAAGTTTCTTGTAAAATTAGCTAGGAAGAAGAAGTAGTGAACAACTGTAGCTTACTATTCTTATTTTAAAACTACATGTAGCTTAGTTGTTAGTAATAGTTATTTTTAATTGTCATGTGTTTGGCATGTGTTTAATTTAAGCAATTAGTTTTTTTAGTTTCAGTTGTTAGTTAGTTAGTTTTTCCTATTGTGCATAGCATTTGATATGTATAAATATAGAAAATGTATGTATTATTGTGAATAACAAGATCATTTTCTCTAAATCTCTCTCTTAATTTTGATATCATCTAGTATAGGAACTGATTCATACTTCTTGCATGCACAAGGCACATATAATACATCCATTTAGTATAATAGCTTCCCATTTACCAAGAGTTTACCCTTATCTTTGCCGGAAACATTAGTAGCTAGTTTGGATCTTAATCTTGAGGAATTAGATGTAAAGATTGCTTTTATTTTCATTTTTTATGGTGACTTGGAGGAAGAAATCTCTATGGGTCAATTAGATGAATTTGAAATGAAAGAGAAATGACACATAGATTGTCAATTGAAAAAAAGTTGTATGGCTTGAAGCATTCTCCTAGGTAGTGGAATAAGAAGTTCGACTTATTGTTTATTTCCAAAAATTTCTTGATGTTAAAATTATTGTTTTCTTGCTATATGTAGATTATATGTTGATAGTAAGATAAGATGCTGGTATGATTAGTAATCTAAAGAATTATTTGATCAAGTCATTTGATATGAAAGATCTTTGAGTTCAACATGTTAATTTTTGGTATATAGATTCTACATGATAGGAAGTCAAGAAGTTATGGTTGTCACAAGAAAAATATGTTAAACGGGTACTTGAGAGGTTCAACATGAAGAATGCCAAGCCTATCAATACCCCTCTTGGGACTCATTTCAAACTAAGCAAAAAATCTTATTCTACGTCCAGGAAAGAGAAAGAAGATACAACATCACTATTTTATTTCTCAACAATTGGGAGTTTTATGTATGCTATGATTTGCATAAGGCCAAACATTGTTCATGTTTAGGGTAATTAGTAGGTTCTTGGTTACTTATAGTAAAGATCGCAGGGAAGTAGTGTAGTAGATTTTCAAGTATTTGAGAGGTAGCTCAAAGATGTGCATGAATTTTTGTTGCTTGAAACAAGTTTTGGAGAGTTAACAAATGCATATATGTGGCAGGAGACCCTGATGTTAGTAAATCTACCTCAAAGTTCTTATTTACTTTTGCAAGGAGAGTTGTATTATGGCAATTTAAGTACATAAGTGTTTTGCCTTATCTATAACTAAGGTTGAATATATTGCAACAACTAAAGTAGGTAAAGAAATGCTTTAGATGAAATGATTTCTCTAAGACTAGTGTTTGAAGAAAGACAAGTATATAGTTTAACATGATAATTAAAGTGCACTAGACTTGAGCAGGAATACTAAGTACCATTTCACACACAAAGCGTACTGATGTGAGATGCATTTGTTGGAAAATCTGGTTTTGCATCTCATACAAAACACAAAACGGAAACAACAAACATAGATATACTTTATTCATAAGAGATAACATGTAACCTTGAATTCTAGAACAAAGAATAAAAAGTGTACTTTGATGCAGTGAAACTCAAAACCAAGACTTGAGAATACCTCTAATCTTCATCTCAATTCCACATGACGCCCAAGAAGCGTGGTCTCTCAATTAGTTTACATGTATGTGTTCAAGGGAGAATAAGAGAGTGGCTTACACTCACATATACACCATTTTCATACTCTATCTACTGAAAAATTTTATATGTTTATCTCCTTATACATAACTGATTATCTAATTGGGTTAGCCTTGTGGGCCTATCCAATTGGGTTTTAGTTTGTCACTTGAAATGGGACCAAAGGGAACAAATAAGACTAGTCCAATGGGCCTTAAGATTTTCTGTCAATTCTTGACAAGTCCAAAGTTACCATTAATTATATTTAATATCACTATATAAATATAATTGCACTCTAGGCCTTATTAAGAAATTATATTCCAAAACTCTAATGATATTATTTGACCCCTCCATAAAATATTTATAGTGAATAAAGTCATAATGAATTGTCACTTTGTAAACAACTATTTTATCATTGAGTACCCAGTTTAATCTTTTAGTTATTCACATTTATTGAAATCCGATTTTAATAAATATAAGTTTTAGTAACTCCTTACTTAAATGGGTGTCCTAAATAACCAGTTTTCATTAAACTTATCTCAAGAGGATATTTCATTTATAAAAAGAGATTATGGATTCCATTTTGAGAATATGTGTTCCCTCAACACTATGTGTGGTTACCCAACATACTGAGGTTTTGACCGTGAATATTAGATCTCACTCCTGATATATCAAAGTAACTTACATTTCATGATCGGGTTTACTATCCTCTTAGGATTAAGAGTCTATGAAATTAGAAGTCATGAGATTAATTATTTAGGTGACAGTTGTTAATTGAATAATTAATTTAATAGCGGTCCAGTTAAATATGTCTTAACTCTTAAGGCACATCAACACAAATGAAACGCTCAATTTCATCACCGATTACGAACTACATTTTGAGTTTACAAGGAACTTACATTTCATGATCGGGTTCACTATCTTCTTAGGATTGAGAGTCTATGAAATTAGAAGTCGTGAGATTAATTATTCAGGTGACAGTTGTTGATTGAATAATTAATCTCACAACGGTCCAGTTAAATATGTCTTAACTCTTAAGGTACATCAACACAAATGAAACACTCAATTTCATCACCGATTACGAACTACGTTTTGAGTTTATAAGGAACTTGTGATTTATATTTTCTGTGACTAAATCACATAAATCACATACAATGCATCTCAAAGACTATGATAATGTCTCATTAGTTCACTTATAAATAATCTCATATAACTAAACAATTTAATTATTTATAACATGACAATAAATTGGATTTTAATGCATAAACTCCAACAGCATTGTCATAAACAACTTGTTGAGCAATAGTTGATGAAGTTAAAAAAGATTCACATTGAAAAAAAATCTAGCTAAGATGTTGACTAAGGTCGTGCCTAAAGAGAAGCTTAAATTTTGTGTTAGGTTGGCCGACATGAATTCTATTTGAAAAGTTGGGTTAATTATCTCTTTCCTTAGTGTGCCAAAAGGGGAGATTATTGTGTGCCCAAAACCTTTATGTCCAACCCACACTTGATTGAAAAGCTCTGTAATGAGCTTGTCATTAAAGTGAAAGCATAGTAAGCTTTTTTTCATAAAAAGATTTTTTTTTTATAAAAAAACTAGAGTGCTACATGTGTGGTAGTACACCTAGAGCAGTGAAAAATTAGCTTGCTCTATTGAAATGTGGCCTTGTGCACGTGAGACAGTTGAAGAAATAGAGAGATACGCATAGAAAGAGTAATGTGGGAGTAAGCAGTCTAAAAATTATGAGAGTGCAAGCTGAAGAGAGAAAAATTAAAATGAGTTTTTTCTTTATTCAAGCTACACACAAAAGTGAGGTAAATTGAGAGTTTTCACTAGAAGGAAATTTTGAATGTTGCAATCGCAGAAATTTGAAGTATTCATTGTGGAGATCTTGGTGCTGTATTGGCTTTACTGGGTCCTAATATATTCTTGAACTTACCTAATTTACTGTGGACTCAAGTTTGGGCATAAACTTGAATATTATAGTCTCTATTTTATTATAGTGAATATGTCGAATTTGCTCCATAATTTTCCCCTCTGAACTAGAGGCAATTTCATGTAAATTTGGAGTTCTTGCATTGATTTCTTGGTTGGTGATTGCATGGATATTTTTATTTGTCTTTGTTCCTTTGGTCATTTGATTTGTGACAGGAGGGATTTATCCCAACACCTTTTAGGAGAGAATGGAGGAGACTAGATACGACGACATAGTTAAATTATGGTGTGAACACCTCTTGCATAACCAGGAGGCTCTCTCTCTCTCTCTCTCTCTCTCTATATATATATATATATATAGTAACAGTATATTACCAATTTAATTATCTAAATCATATTTTACTTTTTCATGAGGTGGTGGCCGTTATGTATTTAATATGTCAATATGTAAGAGTCTGTAATGCTTAAATTCAACCAATTCACTGATTCTTATTCTACGACCACACACTGCAACAATATTTACCACAACCTGATGACGTGGTTAACTTTAATTGCTAATTATAACTTTAATTGCTAATTATCACTTTTATATGAATTCACCACTTATAAAGAGAGTTATTGTAAGAATTGTGGTATAAAAATTGTGTCCACATACTTTCTTAGATTCAACTTGCAGAAAATGATGGTTAATTCTCTAATTTGGTAATTCATTCAGGCGAAATAACTTCACACTAGCTCGTAGAGTATCCAAGTGTTTATACTCAACCAGAGAAATCATATATTTTATAGAAATTATGCGGTGTGAAATTCATGTGATGAAGTTCTAAAAAGATTTCAGGCTTCCATTCTTAACTCTATTATAAGCCAGCTTTTACTTAGAACCAATAATTAAAAGAAATTGGTTTGGTCTACACCTGTTTAATCACTACAAACTCTTTTGCCCAGTATTAGCGATTAATCCTTGGATATGATTTTAAAGACAGCTTTTCGAATGAATATTTGTTGATTATAGCACAGGGTTAGTTTGTTCAAATTCTACAAGAGTGAAAATAGAAAATGATTGGATCCACACCGCCACGTCAGTTAAGTTCTATGTCTTCTAAATTGATGCATATTGATTAGATTTTCAGTAGTTTCAAGAATCTGATTCTGTCATCTTCTTCAAGTTCAACTGTATACAGTTGGGTTCCTTGGGTGATTTCTGACTATGTATTGTCTTTGTTATTCTTTTCATCTTTTACTAGGCACAATGAATTACGTCATTAAGTGGAATTTTAGATCCCATTAAATTTTGTCTTATTAACGCGAGCAAGAAATTTGAACATAAAATATGGCCGCACAAGGCTCTCTTTCTTCATCTGTAAAGAACCCAACCTCTATGGGCTTTAGACCACTAACTAGCACTAACCGGAGGTGAAACTAAGATGCGAAAATCGAAGCAGAAGATCGACCTATTTCTGCTCTATTTTCATTCACAATGTTTAGGAACTTAAAATGGTAGGATCAGATTGATGTGGGCAACATATATACAAACATCTTGAACTCAAAATGCTACGTACAATGAAACCATGGGGACAATTACACAACGATCACAACCAAGGACGTAGCCAAGATTTTCCACTTGGGGGGCCGAATTATATATTTATATGCTAGTCATAAGACTCATAACTCATAATTAATACATTAATTATATTCTATATAAAACAGTAAAATTTAACATTTTATAATATTTTAACAACTCAAATAAGATAATAAAACATTGTTCAATTTGCTATAAACATATAAAAGAAATTTTTTTTAAAGCATTAGCATCTCCTATTAGAATTGTGTTTGATGATGACCATTCATAAAATAAATTTCATTCATTATCATTTTCATAGTGAAATTCTTAACAATTTTCCCTTTTTCAAATTGGGAGGGGGTTCAGATTTGAGAATGTTTCTTATCTCTAGTACAACCTAAAATCTATTGTAGAAACATATCAATGTTGGATAAGGCACCTAGATTCAAAAGGAAAAAAAATAATCAACTTAAAAAATATAAAAATGAGATGATGATAATGAGAGAAAAACATATGAGGAAAAAAATTGGAAATATGAGAAAATTATCAAATTTTGTGAAAAAATGATGATGATGGGACCAGAATAAATGAATTTGAAGGCTAAGAATGAAAAGAAAAACACACCAATTTGAGCAACGCTCATTGCATTTAAAAATTGAAAAAAATAGGAACAACGTCCTTTTTCTATTCTTAGAAAAAATAAAAAGAAAGACACCTAGAGATTAGGGATTTATAAGATTTTGGTAGAAGTATAGGGATTTATAAGATTTTGGTAAAAGTGTGTGTATTATTTGAGTGGATTCCACTTGAGAAACTAATTAAATATTGGAATTGTAAATGGCTAAATGCAGTTATTGTTATATTTTAAAGAGAAATAACATAAAAACTAACAATGAATAGATCTCTATGACATTTTTTTAAAAGGAAAGTCATTATCCAAATTCAGAGTAAAGAGAAAACTAAGCAAAACAACAGTAAAAAAAAAATAGCATGAACTGTGAAGATAATGAATATTCATAACTAATTGGAACTTTAAAACCAGAGACTATCTTTTATTCAATAGTTTGGAAACTCCAAGTTCTTGGCATGTTGTGCAAGTAAGTGGGCCACTTGGTTCCTTTCTCTTTTATTATGATTTAAATTGAGTTAAGAGTAGTCTAGACTTATGTATTAGGTGGCCTATCCAACTATGCTAGACCAATTTTCTTCCATTGACAGCAAGAAAGTTCTGTGAAATTTTTTGGAGGGGCCAATCATTATAATTTGTAAGGGCCCAATTTATTTTTATACAGCACTATAAGAGGATTTCAAAAGTTTTGGGGGAACATGGCCCCCCATGTCTATATGTACCTCTGCCCCTGATCACAACACTAAGGTCTAATACAGGAGGAAACAAACAAGAATTCAGGGGCCAAAGATTTGTGGCTCAATTCAATGGCATTGTCCAGTTCTCTCCATGAAGAGAAGTTAGGTCCAAATTCTCCCACCCCACTTGTAGGGGGAGAAAAAAGAATTTAGAGTAGCCTTCACTCTAAAATGTGCAAGGAAAACTAGAAGGCACATCAACCAAATATTTGGAAAACTTCACTCTAAACCTGACATTGATAATCATATTCTCCCTTGCTCGCTTACCCTATATTTGGATAGAGAGAGATGGAAGGGGAAGAGAGGAAAAGGTTCTAAACATACCTTAGGCTTTTGAAGAAGTAGATCGAGCACAAGTGGAGAAGCAACTCCAATGGATTCTCAGTTTGTGGCCGCATTACTGCTCGTAGTAGAATCCTATATATGTGACCTCTCACGATCGGTGTGAGATGATCCTTAGTATGTTAGTTTTTCTTTAATGGTTTCTTCTCCTGATACTCTAGATAATGTCCTATGGTGTGTTCTTGGTGTGCTTTAGGGCTGTGGGATCCCTAATCAACGCATATTTTGAACACTTTGTATATCCATTTTCTTTTTGGTATAGGATTTGCAAGTTACCCAAAAAAAAAAAAAATGGAACATAGATTTCTTGGATGAAACATAATTATTCCCAAACTAAGCTTCTCACCACAAAAATCCCCCCCCCCCCCCCCCAATCCCAACCCAAAAAAAAAATGCAGCTACTCCTCTTGCTCCTCCTCCTCCTCCACCTCCACCTCCACCTCCACACAACTCACTCAGCCCACATCCCAGAATACAAAGCACTTCTCTCAGCAAAGTCCCAATATCAAGCGCCGAGGGGCTCTGCCTCCTCCTCCTCCACTCGTCCACTTCTTCAGTGCTTTTGATAGACTAGGATGTACAGAACCAACGGCACAAGTGACTGAGTAAGAGGATGAACCAAACGATTGGCCATATTTCTCCAAACCCAAACCCTAACCTTCTTTGATTTGGGTCTGAACCAAATCGGCAAGGCTGGCTCACTGCAACCACCACCTCCGATGGTGGCTTCTTCTCTCCTTCGACCAAAATCTCTTTCTCTGTCTCTCAATCTCATTTCCCTCCATAGATCAAACCTTTCAACTTCTAAACTTCTCTGATTTGGGTCTGAAATCTTTCTCTACACCCGATTCTCTCCAAACCCCAACCCTTACTCTCTCTCTGATCTGGGTTTAAAAAGGATGCGTGTATGGGTGTCGAGATCTCTGGTGAGCTAAGGATTTTTCTTTGATTTTGCTGATGGGTTTGAGTTGAGGGAGGTTGAGAGAGTTTGAACTTTGAAATTTGAGAGAGAGAGAGAGAGTTGGAACGGCTGGTGTGTGAGTTATTTTTGGTCCGATTGAGTTAAACCTGAGCTAAGCTCCTTGAACTACGGTTTAAGTGTTGGTTTAAATTTTAAATGACGTGGATGAATTTTGAGCGTGGATCTGTCTGGTTTAAATCTCCACCATGAAATGGAGCCTCTCCATTTCAAAGGGAAATGGAGAGGATCCGTTTCTTGGTAAATGTGCCAAATATTTGGCATTTGGCAAATTTACCACACCTGCTACGGATGCTCTTAGTTTCATTGTCCACTTTGTTGTTGTTTGGTTAACATAAGCTATTAACAAGCTCAACAAACCTAGCATAAGAGTTTGATAAAATATTATGTGTAATGAGAGAAATGATTAGCTCTTTTTTTCCGAATAAAAAAAAGGTAGGGTGATGGCGTTGGTCAATTACGATCTAGCAGGATATACCATAGACATCCATATTGGCCTATGACCATAAGTGCTAGTGGTGGCTCAAATCCCAAGCCGAAGAATTGATACCAAAACCAAAGAGCCCACAGACCACTATATCTCCACCCAGATTAAACGATTAGCTCTTCGGTTAACAACTTTTCCTTTGTTAGATTAAGGTGAAAGTTCAACCTTATTGCTGATTGTGTTGCTAAATAGCAATAGGCTATGATTATGAGATGTAGACTGTAGTAATGTCAATGGTTTTTCACTTTTTTTGTTTGAGAGGGACTTGCCATTAGTGACTTAGAGTTGCTTTAGGCAATGTCCGCAAGGATTTCTAATTTGTTGTTTTATATTGCCCTTTTTCTTTAAGGAAAAAAAAAAAAAAAAAAAAAAAAAAAAAAAAAAAAAAACACCAACCTTTTTATTTTTATTTTTCCTTGAATTGTATGTCAATAATTCTTTATATGGATAAACTACATATTTAGTGTATATCATTTACAGCATATTTCAATTTGGTCCTTAACTTTTCAATTATGCTAATTTTTTATTTTTGCTGTTAACTAAGTTAGCAATTTTCATCCAATAGATAACGACAAAGACTAAATTCACATGGTACTAAAAGGCTAAGGATCAAATTATCACAATTAAAAAATTAGAAATCAAATTGAAATATAATGTAAAAGATATAGACCAAATACATAGTTCACCCATTTTTATATTTTGGACCGAATGATCGAATAGAATGGTCTAATTTCATTTTGGTCAATATTCATTACTTTCTCAAATTGACAGATATTAATTTGACGATTGACGAACTTGATGCAAGTTGCAACGACCGGCTCTCTTTTTTAATTTTTTTTTTATAATGAATTTTATGCGACGACTTGGTGAATATTACGATCATGGAATGTAAGCAATTGGTTGACAATACAAGCTTAAGCACGTGCATTTTAAAAAGCAAGATATTGTTGTTGTTTGATGCATATATGAATTATTCATTGATAGCTAAGATCGATTGTTTGCATCAGATTGAAGCTGCCACTAAATCACAGCTCATCTTTAATCTGTTGAATGAATTGAATCCCAACACGATTACAGGAGGATTCTAGGTTAGGTCTTCTGCCATTACTTTAGAATATTCGGAAGACAGGGTAATTGGAATTTTTCCAATATGAACTTTGACTAAGATTGGCAATTTGGCATAACAAACTTTCACATTGGCACTCATTGTTGCAGATTGGTCAGGTGTGTTTTGCAGAGCCACAAATAACATGGTTGTTTTCACAAAAATAGTATCCTTTTGAAAATCCTTTAAGCATTTCAGCATTAATATTACCATAAGTAGAAGCCCTACTGAAAGTCAGTAAATTTTTTTTTTTTTAATTTAAATTATGAAGAAAGCCCTGCTATTAGTCAAATTTAAAGGGTCAATTTGCTTCTCTTATATTTGCTTAAGAGCATTTACATCGGGTTTCTAAAAATATACCTATTTTATAGTCTAAAATATTAATTTAATTATTTTACCAATTCATTTAACATCTTAGTTCTTATTTTTACATACAACATAATAAAATAATATAAACTACCCAATAAAATAAATAGAGAGAGAGAGAGAGAGAGAGAGAGAGAGAGAGAGAGAGAGAATGTATAGACAATAAATGATGGAAAGAGGAGAGAGAAGTGAATAAAAAAATTATACAACCTTGTTATATGAGTTGTTATTTTTACCAACTAGCAGTAGCATGGATGTAAAAAAGTTTAGATATACACACCTGGATAAAGTGAGTTTTTCTTATGCTTTAGGTATGTAAATAGCTGTAGGGATAAAAGGCCCAAAAGTATCTATTGGGCTGTGGGTCTTGTCCGAGGACGTTTAGTAGTCCAAGGACATATAAACGATAGTGAAGACGTAAGAATCAAAACTCCATAAGCAAGCTATGATTGAGAAGGTTGGGGAAGGTGGGCTGAGGAGGAATGCTTCCTCGGCTAAGCAAAACAGAGGTCAGAATGTGTGGTTTGCCATCCGGAGTAATGTTCTGGGATATCCTATTGATAAGAGGACACATCATGAAAGCACGAGACAAAGGGAAACTACGAAATATCTTAGAGAAAGCTGCTACCATCACATTAAATGCTCTGTAACTAACTCTTTTGCCGTATTAATGAAGAAATGATACCTGAACAGTATTTTTTAGCCTTACAGGCTTACAGCTACTCCCAAAGATTTCAGGAAGGTGTTGATGGGATCTAATCTACACGTAGAGGGTGGAAATGAAAGAAAGAAGATAGTATAAAATAGAAAGAAGATCTTGAGGGAAAGGAATCAGGAATTAAGAGAAAAACACTGTAGGAACAAGAACTGAACTTGTAACCAAATTCAAAAGAGATATATACAAGAACTGATCTCCTCAGATTGTGTCGAGGACGATTTTCTTTGGATAAAACCAGTCTATCTTTACTTTCTTGTTATTTGGATCCATTATAGTTGTTACTCAACTCATTAGAGCCTAGTTTTCTAACTCCTTCTCTACAAATTCATTGTATTAGACTCTTTAGGCCTAGATCCTTTTAACTTTTGGGATTAGGAACCAAATTGTGACTTTACAATAGCAATTTGGGGTCGGAAACTTTACATGAATGATGAATGTTGCAGGCATCATTCATGTAATGTATATTGTGAAGCATAAATTTGATGGGGAGTGATTAGTAAAGAGACATATAGATTTTGTTGGTGCATAGCTAAAGTTGAAGCAACGCATCGAAGTGGTATAACTAAACAAATGAAGGTATAAATTATATTGAATGAATCATAGACGAGATAAGCGAGTTAAACCAGACTACATAGATTTTTGTTTTTTTTCCGCTGAATAACTAAGACAAGGACATTTAGATATCTAGATTCTCTTTATTTGGAATTAAAAACAATTCAAAAAACGGTTCATGGGATTGTAAGATGCCTTAATTTGTAAGCTGATAGGAGGATTAATTTTGCAATGATAGATGATGGATTCACTGAATCCTTTGCTTACAAACCCCTCACCTTTTATTTGGCCGGCCAATACCAAAGAATTTCATCCTTTCACTTTCACAAATTTCAAATGAGATTAAGCACGGGCAAAAATATTTTCCCTTGCCCTACAACTTCTCTAGGTTTGGCACATTTTGAAACACACCATTATAATTTGTGACACTCGCACATGATTTATGTTTGGTTAAAACGTGTTGACTAAAGAGTATATAATTTGCCAAATTCTCTTATTACTTCCAAATTCCAAGTTGAGCACCCAATGTATATGTCAAATTGTATCAACTGTGTTAAGATAGTGAAGTGGAGGCTTTGCCGCCACCACCAATTTGAACATACATGTAAATGCAATTACTTTGCTTTCAATAAATGTAAGGTCATATCCAAACCTAATAAGTCTTGCACTGAAGCGACATATAAGCAATCAAAAAAATCTCCTTTTTTTTTTTTT
>NW_027069847.1:244297-254062 GCF_002906115.3 Quercus suber
TTATTTTTTTTTTTTTTTTTTTTTTTTTTTTTTTTTTTTTTTTTTTTTGATAGTAACTATTATAGTAGCATAGTTACTATAGGAAGTTCTCCATTTACATTAAAATCAATTATGATTTCTTATTATCTTGTGGGAGACATTTGGGTGGTGGGCTCAAAATTTGAAGGATGTGCTGTAAATCTAGAAATTATAGTTTTCATGAAATTTTTGATGTGTTTAACAGATAAGGAGTAAAATAACCAAAAAGTTGAAATATCACATTTTTTTCAATATAAAAAGAATTATGATTTCTTATTTGTTTGAATGAAATTTTAAAGTGCATGTCATCAACACTCTTAGAATTATGAAATTAAATCAAAATCAAGAAATAATATATCAATAAAAGAAAAAAGAAAAAGAAAACAATCTTGATCTAACTTTAAATGTCTTAGCTTTCTTTATTTAAAAGAGATCTTCTAACTAAAGAAAATTTTTGTCAAATGATCTAGAATTTAATAAGAACAATACTATCAATTAACTATGAGAATTCTTCTGTGACGTACCATTCTTGTATCAGCATTGGTATCCATAGTTCCATACTAATATTTGCTTTGAATGCATAAACAAAACCAACATATTTTGGTGTTACAAATCAATGTACCTATACATTTGATACCACTCTATAAACACACCTGACACATTTAAAAATAAAAACTATTTAATACATATAAAATATTTAGGTTTAAACACTATTAGATACATATTAAATATTTAGGTTTAATGCTAGTTGTGGGGACTCAGATTTAGAAAAGTTCCCCCAACAATACATTTTTAGAGAGTGGACTGAAGGTTTAGGCCCTAACAGACTAGCAACGGAATACAAATCGCTCGTTTTTCATTGAAGGGGAGTGAGTCCAGTTTACAGCTGTGGGTGGCTCCTCGACACCCGTCTTAGGAGGCCCCTCTCCTTGAAACTCACTACCTCTAAGTTTCTCTCTCTCTCCCCCCCCCCCCATTCCTTTGTTTTTTCTCTTCTTATATCCTGCTTCTTGCCCTTATTTTCTCCTTCCTTCTGTTGATCGTCCATTGGCCTTCGCTCTGACCCTCTGTCCCATCAGAGGTCTTATCCGTACTCAAGTGGCTCACCATGATCGATGTTGCCCTACCAAGGGGTTACATCCCCATTAATGCGGCCAGGAGGGTTAGGTGAGCGTATTCAATGCGGAGGTGACTGCTCACCTAAGGCTTGCTCCTTTGCCGCGCTCCTGTCGCCGACGCATGGCATTGGGTTCTCTCCTCCTCGGATATTAAGGATTCCTTTGGTGGGGTGGTCCTCGCGTTTTCGCCCTCGGACCTATCTAGCATCCTCGGCGTGGGGCATTTGGGCCTGGCTTGGAGTGGGCCAAGGCTACCCGATTTTTCGACCCCACAATAGCCCCTCAAAATCTTACTACACGCATCTACGGGCGGGGAGAAGGATTTTTACATCCTCGGCCTTACCCCCCGTCAGCACTAGGGTCTATTCATCTACCCAAAACATGTCGCTGACGTTTTGGAGCACATAACGTGCCCGTTATTAAATTCAGGCGGCTCTGTGCTCCCCACGTCTAATGAGGCGTTACCACTCCAACGGTGGAGGTTTGTCTCGCATTTATGGGCGGGAAAACCCGCATGGCTCTTCAATTTGGGGTATAAATACCCACACGAACCGCTTCTCCCTGTTCCTCATTCATAATCAAGAATTCTCGTGCGTCCTTCTTGAGTTCAGCCACTCTCACTTACATCTCTAGCATAAAAAGCCTGTCCGAGGGGCTTCTCCTCTTTCCAGTAAGTCACTTTATCCCCCTCTGAGCTCTCTTTCTCTTTGCCCTTTCTTTTCCTTCACCTGTTCTTTCTTATTTCCCTTAGGTTTCAACTGGGATAGGTAGGTTTAAGAAATACGTCGATACTGAGGAGGCGATGGAGAAATTCATCACCGACTACAGAATTCCCGGCAATGTAGGTCTGAGATATTCTGAGGACGGGGATTGATGCCTACACAAACAGGAGGGCGATGTGGTAATTCCTATTGTCGCCTTCCTTGAAGGGGGGATGACGATCCCCATGGGGCCGGTGATGAGGGACTACCTCACGCACTTTAGATTGGCCCCTACCCAGTATGGGATAAACATCTTTAGGATTCTGGGCTGTGTGGACGCCCTAAATGAGAAGATTAGTCTAAGGTTGACCCACAATGACGTGAACTGGTGCTACAACCTTCAGCTCCTTAAGGGCAAGTCTAATTACCTGAAGACGAGGGATGACAGGGTGTAACTCATTCAATGCCTCCCTGAGTCCAGCAAGGGGCTCAACGAGGATTTCCTCATCGTGTTAGGGGAGTGGCACGACGGCCTTCACTGCCCAACAACAGAGGGAATACCAGGTGGGGCGGTGGGAAATAGGAGGGGTTTCAAGTTCTTGCCTTTTTTCTTCCCTTTTTTTTACTAACGCGGTGGTGCTTTTCGTTTGCAGACCCGCATGCTTTTAAGCGTTACTTTCATTTGGTCAATCAGGAAGATTTGCAGAAGGTGCTGAGGGCGTTGGTTTATATAAACGAGGACGACAATCAAGTTAGGGCCGCCCACATAATCTTGGGGTATAAACCTGCCCAGAAATCATTCCCGGTTCCAAAGCACATCATCTTAGCCAACGATCCTCGGCTTCAGAGGATTACTGTGATCGAGGACGGATTTCAGTTCCCCGAGGGCCCCTCCGAACCAGAAGTTGTCGTTGTAGCTGTCCCTTCTACTTCCCAAGCATTCGCTGAGGCTGCCGAGGAGGACACAGAGCGGGAGGAGGACGTGTTCGACGTTTTCACCCAGCTTGATCAGTCCGAGGACCCTCCCGGGGACTTGGGCGATCCCAATTTGACCGAAGCAGACCTCCTTGCTTTAGAAGCCCCTCCTCCGTCAACAATGGGTTACAAGAGGAAACCCACCACCAACTTGTTGGACCTGATTGAGGGCCAGCCGAGGAAGTCTCAACAGAAGCTTCCCCCTCCTCCTCCGAAGACTAGGTTGACTTCCGCTCAACAGAAGCTCCCCCCACCTCCTTCCCAGACGAGCCCGCCCACTGGGTCCGCGCCTGCCGGCCCCAAGAAGAAGAAGGATAAGGGCAAAAGGCCTGTGAAGGAAAAGATGGTGTCCTTGCGGGAGGAGGACGATACTCTGCGGCCGTCCAAGCAGCTCAAAATAGGCGACAAGAGTCAGGGCAGGCAGGTTGTTGACACTACCCCGTCCGAGGCTCAGGCCTGGCTCCCAGCTCCGGTGATCCATAGGGAGCCCTTGAGGGATAACGCCTCCCTCAGGGACTTCAATAAGGGCGAAGGAGCGTGCGTGGCCGATGCGCTGGAGAGGAGCCTGCTGCTCCCGACGGACATGGCCGAGCTTAACACTTTGACGAGCGAGCAGGTCTTCCTCAGCCTTAAGTGATATATGGGAATGGTAAGGGCTATAATTTCGACTCTTCTCCCATTCTTTTTCTTTTCACCCTTTTTCTTTTGTTGGGCTGATAGAGCATTGGTTATTCTGGCAGGCTGTCCAGGCCATCTATAGGTTGGAGGGTGCGGCGAACGACCAAAGGAAGGCCCTCAACTAGGAGCATGATTGGCGCTTTCAAGCTACCCGGGCTCTGAAGAACTCCGAGGCCGACCTCGCCAAGGCCCGAGAGGACTTGAAGGCGATGACCAGGGCTCGGGACAATGCAGAGTCTGGTCTTGAGGTTGCCCAAAACCAAGCTAAGGAGCAAACAAAGCGCCTGGGCGAGGCGGAGGAGTAGCTGCAGATCGCGAGGGATTTGATCGCAGATCTGCGAGTTAAGGTGACAATGGCCGAGGGGGCCTAGAGGGAAGTAGAATGGGCCAGAGACCAGGCTCGGTGGGCCAAGGACGAGGGGGATTATGGCAGGGAAATGGCCTTGACTGCCAAGGAGGAGGCTGAGACTACAGCCTACACTGATGGGGTGGCTGCGGTAGAGGCCCTCTATAAAGCTCAAGTTCCGGGGGTATGCAAGCGATACTGCTCCTAGGTCTGGATTGAGGCCCTCAAATAAGTTGGGGTGGAGGCCACGTCCGGCCTGTGGAAGGCGGAGAGCATGTATTACCCCCTTGCTATCCGCGAGAAAGTGCCCTAAGAGATTGTTGAGGAGGTGGGGGCTGCTGAGCTAAAGGAGCATCCGAGCGAGGAGGTGCCCCAAGAGATAGTGGAGGTCCTTTTTGATGCTCAGATTCCCACCACCGAGGAGGCAGCCGTTCTCGCCGTGCCCTCGCAGGGCGTCCCCTCAGGCTAGGGCTCAGAGGACCCAGAGGTTGCCTTTGTCCAGCCTGAGCAGAAGGAGTAGATTCCCTGGCGCCTTGGCTCGTCCTGCTTTTGCTGCTAGCTTGACCCTTGTCCATGCCTTTATCATTTTACTTAATTTTGCTATTCTTCTCTCTTCCATTTTTATGTAAGGTGGCTCTTGCCGCACGACCTCTATGGACGCTTTTTTTGTAATGGGGGTTTAATTTCCCTTTCTATTTATTTTAATTGCTCATTTGTTTACATGCTGCCTGCTTTCTCTCTTTTCTTTTGATCTGCACGATTTTAGCTTGAAATATACGTCGGCCAATTGCGCCAGCAACAATGATAAGGAGAGAGAACGTATGCATGGGCAGCCCTATTACGTCTCAAGGGTTAGGTGGGGCCTGATCCTTTCCTAACTTGGGATATTTTGTAGTTAGTCTCCCCGTAGGCCTGAGTCCGGGGAACATGCAATGCCTTGGCTCTATCTAGTACCTAGGTATAGCTGAGTGGTTAGTTTTCCCATAGGCTTGGGTTCGAGGACCATGCAATGCCTTGGTTCTGTCTAACACTCATTCTTCTGTAAGTATCTAGTTTCCCCATAGGTTTGAGTCCGAGGACCATGCAATACCTTGGTTCTGTCTAGTACCCAGGTATAATTGAGTGATTAGTTTCCCCAAAGGCATGGGTCCAAGGGCCATGCAATGCCTTGGTTCTGTCTGACACTTTCATTCTTCTGTAAGTATCTAGTTTCCCCATAGGTTTGAGTCCGAGGACCATGCAATACCTTGGTTCTGTCTAGTACCCAGGTATAGTTGAGTGATTAGTTTCCCCATAGGCTTGAGTCCGAGGACCACACAATGCCTTGGTTCTGTCTAACACTTTCCTTCTTCTGTAAGTATCTAGTTTCCCCATAGGTTTGAGTCCGAAGACCATGCAATACCTTGGTTCTGTCTAGTACCCAGGTATAGTTGAGTGATTAGTTTCCCCATAGGCTTGAGTCTGAGGACCATGCAATGCCTTGGTTCTGTCTAACACTTTCCTTCTTCTGTAAGTATCTAGTTTCCCCATAGGTTTGAGTCCGAGAACCATGCAATACTTTGGTTCTGTCTAGTACCCAGGTATAGTTGAGTGATTAGTTTCCCCATAGGCTTGAGTCCGAGGACCATGCAATGCCTTGGTTTTGTCTAACACTTTCCTTCTTCTGTAAGTATCTAGTTTCCCCATAGGTTTGAGTCCGAGGACCATGCAATACCTTGGTTTTGTCTAGTACCCAGGTATAGTTGAGTGATTAGTTTCCCCATAGGCTTGAGTCCGAGGACCATGCAATGCCTTAGTTCTGTCTAACACTTTCTTTCTTCTGTAAGTAGGGGTTTGTCCTCGGACCGCTTTATTGGAGACAATTCCTCCTTGGGTCGGACTGTTAACTCCACAACGCTTTGGGCAGGGGTGGTTCGGACTATGATTTTACGCGTGGCGTTGACCTCACCTTCAATTCAAGTCCCCATCTTTTTCATTTACGAGGCATCCACTGACCGTTCGCGCTCCGCGCTTGACGTTTCGGTGCGCGAGACGTGCCTTCATTAATATCCTCGTGAATTGACACAAATCCAGCGGTCTACAGTTCCCTTGGGATTTGGTAGCTTCGTGATTAGCACTGCTGATAAGTCTTCTTTCAAATTCTGTGCGGGTTAATTCCCACCAGTCTTCATCCCCTATATAAGGCTTTCCGGGGGGAAGGTTTCTCCATACTCCATGAACTTCCCCATACAACTAGAAACACGTCCCTTCGACTCCCCAAGCCCCTTCAATAACCCCGCCAGGATTGTGACCGGAGTTGGTAGGCATGGGGCGGCTTTGGGTGGGTGTGAGGACACTCGGGCCAAGAGCCGCTGTAGCCGCAGCCCCCACTGGGCTTCCAGTGCGGCAGAGTCTAGGCGTAACAGTGACAGTGCCTTGCACGGTGGCCAGGAGGGACGTCCCTGAAGTACCTTACGCTCCTTCCCAGGGAGCACCCCTGCCGGAGGAGACGCGTGAACTCATGTCATGGCTGGTGCCCGAGTGTTGCCGTCTCCAACAGCCAGCGCTCGTGAGGATTGGAGAGAATCAAGGGAACATCATGGGGGAGGGATTCCTGGAGCACCTGCGTCTGCTCCTCTCTTTGTTCAAGCTCCGCCGCACCGGACAAGGAGTTGTTGGTGGCCTTGAAGCAAGCTAGCCTCAGCCCCCTTTCCCCTAGCTAGTTTTAGAACAGGCCTACCTGGGCCTCCGTTTGTAGAATTAGCTTGTAAAGATAGTTGTAAAACATGCCTGCCTGAGCCTCTGTTTGTATTTTGTACTTTTTTGTTTAATGAAATAACATCATGTTTCTTTTCTTTCTCTTGAATCTTCTACTTTTCTGCAATTTTTTTTTTTGATGCGTCGCCACCGACTTCCTGTAAAACGACCACTTAAGAATGATCGCCCGTTGCGCCTGCCGGTGCACTAATCCTTCCCATAGACGGCGCCAATTGTGGGGACTCAGATTTAGAAAAGTTTCCCCAACAATACATTTTTAGAGAGTGGACCAAAGGTTTAGACCCTAACAGACTAGCAACGGAATACAAATTGCTCGTTTTTCATTGAAGGGGAGTGAGCCCAGTTTACAGCTGAGGGTGGCTCCTCGGCACCCGTCCGAGGAGGCCCCTCTCCCTGAAACTCACTACCTCTAAGTTTCTCTCTCTCCCCCCCCATTCCTTTGTTTTTTCTCTTCTTATATCCTGCTTCTTGCCCTTATCTTCTCCTTCCTTCTGTTGATCGTCCATTGGCCTTTGCTCTGATCCTCTGTCCCATCAGAGGTCTTATCCGTATTCAAGTGGCTCACCATGATCGATGTTGCCCTGCCAAGGGGTTACATCCCTATTAATGCGGCCAAGGGGGTTAGGTGAGCGCATTCAATGCGGAGGTGACTGCTCACCTAAGGCTTGCTCCTTCGCCGCGCTCCTGTCGCCGACGCGCGGTATTGGGTTCTTTCCTCCTTGGATATTAAGGATTCCTTTGGTGGGGTGGTCCTCGCGTTTTCGCCCTCGGACCCATCTAGCATCCTCGGCGTGGGCCATTTGGGCCTAACTTGGAGTGGGCCAAGGCTACCTGATTTTCCAGCCCCACACTAGTGATGTTCATTTTATACTTTTATCATCATGAAAAAAATTGTAAATATATAATTTGAATATCATAGGCTGAAATTTATTTTATATATATATATATATAATTATTTATTCTTGGTATATTATTTCATTTTAGTTGAAAAAAAAATAGTAAAAGAATTATAATTAACTATTATTCAAAAATTCTCCATGTGTAACTATAAACTAAACTCAACTTTAATGAGTGAAGTTCAACAATTGAAAATTTTAAATTAAAATAGATCAGAGACAAGATTTCAGCACAAAATGGGCTAGTGCCCTTTTCAGGCAAATTAATTAGCTTTATACCCCATTTTCCAAACTAAGTAGGGAAATACCCCTCTTTTAAAACTCGATTTATGATAAATCGAGTTAGAAAAAAAAAAATTTCTGAAGCCTTATAGTGACGTTTTAATAAGCCTATAGTGACGTTTTTAAGACCTATAGTGACGTTTTTTAACTTGACTTCAATAAAATCGAGTTATAAGCAATTTTTTTTTTTACCTATAACTCGATTTCATTGAGGTCGAGTTAAAAAAGTCGCTATAGGTCTTAAAAAATGTCACTATAGGCTCCTTAAAACGCCATTATAGGGTCTAACTCGATTTATCATAAATCGAGTTTTAAAAGAGCGGCATTTCCCTACTTAGTTTGGGAAAGGGAGTATAAAGCTAATTAATTAGCCCGAAAAGGGCAAAAGCCCATTTTGTCCCAAGATTTCAACTTGGATCACCTACTCTTATAACCTAATAAATTATAGCTTAATTTTATTTAAAAAGTTTATTTAATTATTTAGTAATTATTCTAGTAATTAATGGATAGAAGGCACATATTTCATTATAATTGGACTGTCATGTAAGTATTTCATCTTGTATGATAAGGTTGCAATAAAGATAAGTAAGGATATCACATCTCATGGATTTGAGACCCTTAGAATTTTCAGATTGATCTATAGGCTCTTTTGATCCGTTGCCTTTTCAGTTTTTACACTAGTCTGTGGGGATGTATGCAAAGATCATACATTGGAGACTAAATGAGTTTGATAACCACTAGGTTTTGAGGCATCGAAAGAAAAGGTGCGTTATGCAGCTCGCAAATGAAGCATGACTTGAACCAGGTTTTCTATTAAGCAAAAAGAAAGTCTAGGTACTCTAAGACCACATCATTTGTCACATTTTTTGTCGGAACTTGTTGAAGTGCTTGACTATAAATAATAGACAACCACTTCTAATGGAGTGCAAACTCATCAGTCGAAGTAAGTGCTTCCAGATGGAGCCAAGCCCTCTTCTCTATGAATATAGAAGTGGTACGCTAGCCCCCTTAGAATGGTCACAACGTCTCCGTGTGGTGTCTGCCACAACGTCTCCGATGCCAAAGTCAGTATAAGGAAACTCTTTGGGAAAGAATAATGTAATGTAATAGAGTAAGAAGTATTTCTAAGTGTGTCTATGTACCTTGTATTGATGCTGTGAGGGCTTTATATATGTTTCCACAGCCCCTAGCCATTGTGGCTATTAATGTGGTTTTAATGTCTCTTTTGGTAACGCCTCCTGGTCAATGATGTGAGCTTTGATGGGCTTCCAATGGTCTATACAGTTGTTCTTGTAACCGTCCGAAGCATTTATCTAACCACATCAAATGGCTTCTTTTCCTTCGTCAGTAATGTGGCTCGTATCGTCAGAGGCACCTAGTTAGTCCGTCTATCAATACTACCTCATTGGTATGGATGAAGTCGTCTAGAGAAGCTAAGTTCGTCAATGCTATCAGTTGCCCCTGGATTTTGTGGTCATTGTGACACGTCATAAGGATCACAGAAGATGAAAGGTTTATGGGCTGGATATGAATCTTGGGATTTTGCTCCGCATTAATTGCATAGTGGCGGCACCACACTCGTCGTGGCCACGTGGTGCATTCTGACTAGTGGAGTTAGTGCTCCAATTGTATGACCCTTGGGTTTCCCACTGAATTTCAGTTTTTTAAGCCTTGGTTTTTAAACTTCTCCTTTCCCCATTTTTCTCTTTCATCTGTTCAAAACTCCAGTCATTGCTCTAAGTGTTTTCTTCTCCGATTTTCTTTGTGATTCTTCTCCGAACTGGTGCGTGGCAGAGCTTTTTACATTTTCCTTTTGAGGTATGTCTCTCTTCTCACTTCCTATTTCTCTTTTCAGCATAGACATACATTATGGTGGATTTCTAATTTTCCCTTTTCTTTTATGTTTGTTTTTGGGTTTTGGGGTTTTTAGGATTTACCTTTTTCCTTTTTTTTTTCTTTTTTTTTTTTTTTTTTTTTTTTGTTTTCTTGGTTTG
>NW_027069847.1:254860-294616 GCF_002906115.3 Quercus suber
TTAACGAGGTCGCGTCTCACCACGTCCACAAACTTGTTCAAGTAAAATGCTCGTGCAACTTTTAGTCTCTTTCTTTTTCTTTCCAAATGTTGGGGGAGAGTCTTCATATCACTTCTGAGTATCTCACTTAGGAGGCCAAGGTGGCGTCTTTAACATCCACGATGGAGGCTTTGGAGGCGAAGAATTCTACGTTGAAGAAGAAACTCATTGACTCTATGGACGAGGCTATCACTTTAAATGAAAAGGTCAAAACCTTGAGTAACGATCTTAGAGCTAAGCGTCAGCTGACCCCAAGGAGAAGCTCAAAACCATCATTGCTAAGGCTGTTGAGGCTTTCCAGCAGATTGACGAGTACGACACAGTCCTCTTCAGCTGGTACTTCAAGGGTTTTGAGTTTCTGAGGAGGTATCTTGTCAAGCATCCCATCAGAGTGGACCTAGAGAACTTAGATTTGGAAGAGGTGGATAAGGAGATGGTTGTTGACGAAGCTGCCCAGTCCTTGGCTCCAAAAGGTGATGTTCCTGAGAGTACGCCCACCGAAGATGACGCCGCCACTGATGCCTGAACTTACAAAAAATTTTTTTTTTTTTTTTTTTTTTTTTTTTTTTTTTTTGTTGTTTTGGGTGCTCATTGTGTTTTGGGCCTTTTGTAAGTCTAATTCCCGAACTTTTTTTTTTTTTTTTTAAATTTTCTTTGAGAACAATATCTTTTGCCCAGTGTTTATGGGCCTTTGGTTTAGATGTAAAAACAATGGTAATTGCCCATAGTTTTTGGGCTTAAATTAAATTAGCAGTTGTATACTTACTTGCTTGTGATTTATTCCTGTAATTTTCATTTCTGTGTCAATGCTTTGTACTTAGCAAGAAGTTTTTAGTTGTGACCTTTTCTTTTCTTCGTCAACAATTTGTTCCCGTCTATGCGGGTTTTGTTACTTAGTTGACTTTCTGCGACTCATACCTTCTCAAGGGTTCTTGTTGAGGGTTTTGGTGAACTGGTTGAGGGCTCAGATTTAGCCTAAGCTTTTCAAGAGATGCTTTCTCTTTGCTACCTTGTTTTCAGGCTTGTATTTGGGTAGCATCTTGAACAGGTTTGTTGCAAGGTTCTTGTCTTTTGACTTCGTCTGTGACTTACATCTATCTAGGTGGAATCTTGTTACTTATCTGTGTTTCTTTTCTTTTTGGGACTTACACCTTTTTTAGGGATCTCATCATTCTGTTGGTTTCGTCAGTAACTTATATCTGTTTAGGCGAAATCTTGTTACTTAGCCATTTTTTTTCTTTTTGTGACTTACACCCTTTTAGAGATCTCATCATTTTGTTGGTTTCGTTAGTAACTTACATCCGTCTAGGCGGAATTTTGTTACTTAGCCATTTTTCTTTTCTTTTTGTGACTTATACCCTTTTAGGGATCTCGTCATTTTGTTGGCTTCGTTAGTAACTTACATCCATTTAGGCGGAATCTTGTTACTTAGCCATTTTTGGGCGACTTTCACATTACAAGATCTGCTCTTATTAAGACATTGACTGAATAGTTCTTTTTATTGCTTTCAAGAATGAGTACAATTGTCAGTTACATCTATTGATGGTATTTCTTCAAGTGCTTAATGTTCCATAGTTATGGGAGTCTCTACCCGTCTAGGGTCTCCAAGTGATGGCTACCTTATCTAGAGTAGCGGACGACCCAGTGTGGTCCTTCCCATGTGGGGCCAAGCTTTCCTTAGGTAGAGTCTTTGGTTGCTGGGGTGACCTTGCGCAGGACGAGATTTTCTATGTCAAGTTATCTGAGCTTCACTCTCTTGTTGTAGTACTCAGCCATCTTCCGTTGGTACTTCATTATCTTGTCGGAGGCCTTTTCTCTCACTTCGTCTAGACAATCTAGATTGACTCGTAGCTGGTCATCATTATTCTCCTTGTGGAATGTCTCTCGCCTGATGCTGGTTATTCCCATCTCGATCGGGATTACTGCCTTGGTGCCATAGATGAGTCTGAAGGGAGTTTCTTCTGTTGGGGTTCTTGCCATGGTCCTGTAGGCCCACAAGACACTGGGAAATTCTTCCGGCCAGGTTCTCTTTATGTCGTCTAATTTGGCCTTGATAATCTTTAGTAGTGTCCAATTTGTCGCCTTCGTCTGTTCGTTTGCCTGTGGATGTCCCGATGATGAGAACTGGTTCTTGATCACTAGCCTTGAACAGAAGTCCTTGAAGTTTTGGCTGTTGAACCACCGCCTATTACTTGATATGATTATTTGTGGTATCCCAAACCTACAAATTATGTTCTTCCACACGAAGTTTTGGATTCTAACTTTAGTGATGGTTGCTAGTGCCTCTGCTTCGACCCACTTTGTGAAGTAATCAATGGCAACAAGTAGAAATTTTACTTGTCCTTTACCTTAAGGCAACGGGCCGACGATGTCGATTCCCCATTGTGCAAAGGGTCAGGGGGACGATATCGTTGTCAGTCTCTCTCTTGGAAGGCATTGGATATTCCCAAACCTTTGGCACTTGTTGCACTTCTTGACGAGCTCCTTTGCATCTACTTGCATAGTAGGCCAAAAATAACCTGTTCTAAGAACTTTACTTACTAGTGATCTAGGGCCTGCATGGTCTCCGCAAAATCCTTCGTGGACCTCTTTTAGGATGTATTTGGCTTCTTCTTCGTCTACACACTTCAGGTAAGGCATGGAAAAGCCTCTCTTATATAGTGTGTCGTTCAGGATCATGAACCTAGCTGCTCTCTTCCTAACCTTCCTAGTTTCCTCGATGTCTTTAGGGAAGTGTCTATCCTGGAGAAAGGATATGATTGATGTCATCCAGCTATCTATGCTCTGGATTGCAAATGTGGAGATTTCCTCAATGCTGGGGCGTTTTTGGACTTCCATCATCAAGCCCGTGCTTGCAGCTCCTTCTTCGGATAAAGCTAGCTTCGTGACTTCGTCTGCTACCATGTTCTGGTTTCTGGGGATCTGCATAAACTCCACTTTATCAAATTCCTAAGCTAGATGCTTCGTCAACCTAATGTATCTTTGCATTCTGCCTTCCTTTGCTTCATATTCTTTTTTAATCTACCCTATCACCAGCTTTGAATCACTTTAGACTAGCAGATTCTTAGCTTCGAGTGCCTTCTTAAGTCTTAGCCCCGTCAGTATTCCTTCGTACTCGGCTTCATTACTGGTGGCTGGAAATTTTAGTTGAACTCCGTATTTGAGCACTTCTCCATTAGGGGTTGTTGTGATGACCCCTACTCCCCCCTTTTTTTAGGCTGACAAACCATCGGTTTGTACTATCCACCATTTTGTCTCGTTGGCGAGCCTTTCCTTGTCTGGGAGAGTAAACTTGGCGATGAAGTCCACTAGAGCTTATGCCTTAATGGCTATCCTGGAATGGTACTCAATGTCGAACTGGCTGAGTTCAATCGCTCATTGGACCATTCTCCCAGCTGCCTCGAGTTTGTTCATGGATTTCTTAATAGGTTAGTCTATCATTACCAGGATGGGGTTCGCCTAAAAGTACAGACACAGCTTGCGCGAAGCTACTATTAGTGCAAATGAAATCTTCTCGATCCTGAGGTACCTGGCTTCTGTTCCTTGGAAAGCTTGACTGACGTAGTAAACCAGGAATTATTTCTTGTCCTTTTCCCTAATTAAGGCTGCGCTTACGACTGTGACTGATACTGCCAGATACAAATATAGATTTTCTCCTTCTTTGAAAGGACTTAGAAAGGGTGGATTGCTCAAGTAACGCTTAAGTTCTTGAAACGCTGCCTCACATTCTTCAGTCAAGGCGAAAGCTTGCTTCAGTATTTTGAAGAAGGGCAAGCATTTGTCTGTCACTTTAGAGATGAACCTGTTGAGTGCTGCTATCCTTCTAGTGAACTTCTAGACTTTTTTTACGATCTAGGGTGATGCCATATCGAGTATGGCTTGTACCTTCTCTAGGTTTGCTTGTATTCCCCTCTAGGACACCATGTATCCCAAGAACTTCCTTGAGGCTACCCCAAAGGCACACTTGCTAGGATTCAACTTCATCTAGTATTGTTTGAGGGTGGCAAACGTCTCTTCCAGGTCGTCAAGATGGGCAAGCTATTCTCTACTCTTGACGAGTATGTCATCCACGTATACCTCCATGTTCCTGCCAATCTGCTTGCTGAACATTTTCTTCACTAACCTCTGGTAAGTTGCTTCTACATTCTTTAGTCCAAAGGGCATTACTTTATAGTAATAGAGCCCTTGACTTGTGATGAAAGCGGTTTTCTCCTTATCTTCTTCAGCCATTTTTATTTGGTTGTACCTTGAGAAAGCGTCCATGAATGTTAGTAACTTATGCCCAGTTGTAGAATCCACTAGCTGGTCTATCCTTGGTAAAGGGAAACTATCTTTCGGGTAAGATTTGTTCAGGTTCGTGAAGTCCACACATATTTTCCGTTTCCCATTTTCTTTCTTCACTAGGACGATATTTGCGAGCCAGTCAAGATAGTAGACCTCCCAAATAAAGCCTACCAATAACAGCTTGTTAACCTCATTTATGATTGCTTGGTTCTGTTCTAGGGCGAAGACTCTTCGTCTTTGCTGGACGGGTTTTCTCTTCGGGTCCACGTTCAGCTTATGTTGAATGACTTCTGGAGATATACTTGGCATGTCCTCGTGACTCTATGTGAAGACGTCCAGGTTTCCATTAAGGAACTAGACAAGCTTTGTTCTCATCTTGGGACTCAGTGTCGTCCTTATTCTTGTCTTCTTGGTTGTCTCTCCTTCGACCAGTTCCACTGTCTCTAGGGATTCCACTTTATCTTCCTCCTTCTCCTCGATTATCCATATATGGTTTTCCTTTGCAGTCAAGACGGCCTGGTAGCACTCTCTTGCTAGGACCTGATCTTCTTTTACCTTGCCAACATCTTTCTCCGTAGGAAACTTTACCTTTAGGAAATATGTGGACGTGGCTAACTTCCATCAGTTGAGTGTAAGCCCCCCAATAATCACATTATAAGATGAGGGGCAATCTATCACTAGGAAGTCTAATTGACGAGTCAACTACCTCAGGTAGGTCCCCACTATTGCTGTCAATGTCACAATGCCCTTAGGATACACTCCATCTCCACTAAAAATGACGAGGGGGGAGTCAAATGGGCGCAGTCTCCCTGGATCTAACTTCAGCTGCTGGAAAGCGGGAAGGTAAATGATATTTGCGGAGCTACCATTGTCCACAAGGATCCTTTTGGTATTGAATCCTTCTATCGTGAGCATTATGACTAAGGGATCGTTATGTGGCTGCTTCACTCCCCTAGCATCTTCCTCGTTGAAAGACATGTCTTGGTCCGTCCATTTGTGCTTATATAGTGGTGTCATGTGGACATTGTTCACTTGCCTCTGACATGCTTTTCTGAGGGATCTGAATGACCTACCTGTGAATGGTCCTCCTACGATCGTCTTTATCTCCCTAATTACATTCTACAAAGGCTGGGACGTGTGGTCCTCATCTCTAGGTGAAGACTCACTCTAGTTTCTATTTCTGTCTCTGAACCTGCTAAACTCCCCCTTCTTTACATACTTCTGCAGTTTCCCTTTCCATATCAACTCCTCTATTTGCTCCTTTAGATCCCAGCAATCTTCTGTATAGTGGCTATGGTTTTTATGAAACCGGCAATACTTCTTTTTGTCACGCATGTTCAATGATGAATGTAATGGCCTTAGCCATTTGAGATAATGCTCGTCCTTAATCTGTGTCAAAATTTTGTCAATAGGCATAACTAAAGGAGTGAATTTTACCGTTCTTGGAGTTTTCTCATCTTTCCTTTTACCACCATCATTGGTTCGACGATCTGGACACTCCCTTTTTTGCCCTCTATGATCGTCCTCCTTCCTTCCCTTGTCTGTTGGCTTCTCATCCCTTATGGCGGCTAATGCATCTTCAACATTCATGATCTTCTATGCCTTCAAGAGCATCTCTGCCATCGTCTTAGGAGGATTTTTCACGAGTGAAGCCACGAACTGTCTGGACTTCAGCCTCGCCTTGAAGGTCGTCAACTACACTTTGTCATCAGTTTCGTCTACCTCCAGGATCTCCCAAGTGAAGCGTTTCACATACGACTTCAAAGTTTCTTTCTCCCCTTATCTAATGGTGAGCAAGTTGTCCACTGGCCTCTTAGGGTGTTGTCCTCCAATGAAGTGGCGTAAAAAGGTGTTACTCAACTGCTCGAAGTTGTCGATGGATGATGTTGGCAAATTTGTGAACCATTCTCTTGCCGCTCCTTTGAGAGTGGTAGGGAAGGAATGACATAATATCTCGTCAAGGGGTTGTTGAAGGCCTAATGTCGTCTTGAAGGTGTTGAGGTGGTCCTGGGGGTTCTTAAGCCCATCAAACGGCTCAAGTTGAGGCAATCAAAATTTCGACGGCACTAGACATTCTAGGATCGCCGAAGTGAAAGGTGAATCTGTTGGCCTGACCATTCTATTCATGCTTCAATCCGTTTTCTCCTTAATGGCGTTCCTTAGCTCATCCATCTCCCTCCTCATCTCTGGAAGAAGATCTGAGTTCTGTTCATCTAGAGTAATAGGCCCTCAGCGGTCACTTTTTCTATGGCTATTTCCCTCATCCTCCTGGTTGGCTTTGGACTGATTCTCCTCCTGTTAAAGCCGTAGCCTCATTTCCTGATTTTGCCTAGTGAGCTCTTCAACAGTGGTCACAAGAGCTTGGACTTGCTGAGCTAAGGCTGTTGAATTCGAGTGGGACTCCATCTGAATATAGAAGTTGATGGAAACTACGTTTTTGAAATACAAAAATGTCTTCCCACAGATGGCACCAAACTAATAGACTGCAAACTCGTCAGTCGAAGTAAGTGCGTCCAGATGGAGCCAAGCCCTTGTCTCTATGAATATAGAAGTGGTAAGGTAGCCCCCTTAGAATGGTTACCGATGTGATGTCTGCCACAACGTCTTCGATGCCAAAGTCAATATAAGGAAATTCTTTGGGAAAGAATAATGTAATATAATAGAGCAAGAAGTATTTGTAAGTGTGTCTATGTACCTTGTATTGATACTGTGAGGACTTTATATATGTTTACACAGCCCTTAGTTGTTGTGGTTGTTAATGTGGTTTTAATGTCTCTTTTGGTAATGCCTCCTGGTCAATGATATGAGCTTTGATGGGCTTCCAATGGTCTGTATAGCTATCTCTGTAACCGTCCGAGGCATTTATCTGACCGCATTGAATGACTTCTTTTCCTTCGTCAGTAATGTGGCTCGTATCGTCAGAAGCACCTGGTTAGTCCGTTTATCAATGCTGCCTCCTTGGTTTGGATGAAGTCGTCTAGAGAAGCTAAGTTCGTCAATCCTATCAACTTCTACATTGACTCATTACTTTTTCCACCACTCAAAATTAAATACAGCTATGATAAAATAAATGACGTAATTAAAAATATGTGTCCTTAAGCCTTCTCAAATTTGAAATTGGGCTTAAAACTAACAAGATTATTCTTATGATGAGCATTGAATGAATGGACAGTCGTGATTTTTAATACTAAGGGACGTCACCATTCGTGAGAGCTTATGTGGGCCCTCCCATCAATGAAGTGGCAGCATCTGGTAGAGCCAAGCCTTTAGCATGATGCCATGACGACAATTAATGTCCAGATTGAATGACACTTCTTGGGGCTATTTATGGTGCTGATAAGATAGATAGTATTTAATTAAGTGCCACCTTGTTGCTAATGCATGAATCTACCACCGTCCATGAATACAATTACATTAGGATGTGAGGGTTTGATCATGAACCTTGACAATGACTATGTTGAGGCTTCATCAGAGGAAATTCATGTAAGTGACATTGTAACCGACTGTTTCATCATCAATTAATTAATAGAAGAATAATAGTTAGATTGTAGGTCAATTTGACACGTGGAGTAGAAATATGTCCTTTCGGACCAACTGAAACAGTTTTTTTTGGGTTCTATAATGCTTTTATTTATACTTAGGCCTTTGGCAGCCAAGCTTGCCTGTTTAATTTACGACAAAGTTCTAATCAATTCGTGGAAGTCTCTTCGAGAAGGCTTAGATTATTAAAGTGGAGATCCTTTTGGATCAAGCTTCGGAAACAAGAACAGCATTAGAAGCTGTCTTCAATGTCATTCATATACGACTCTCAAGCGTGACTTGTACTAATAAACATCTTATAATTAATTCTTTTTCTAAGTATTAATTATTGTCAGAAAGTCTAATGTAGAAGGTTACTTCGAGACTAAATTTGTTGAATTGACTCTTAACATTTATAGTGATTTGAGGGAAGCTATATATAAAAAATACTCTTCTATATATGGTGCTGCCTTTTATTTTGCTTCCTTATCAATTGATGTTTCTACTCTGGGAATGAACTGCCCTTTTCATACGTGTATGTATGTATGTTCGCAATTTTGGCCACCTTCCCTTTCCAACCAAATATTTATGCCATCCAATGTAATCTTTTTTTCTTTTTTCTTTTTTTTTTTGGTTGAGAAAACCAATGTAATCTTTTTAACTTGGGTTTTCGCACTTAAAAGAAGTGCAATAATTCTATTAACGTAATCTTCTTCTTCTTCTTCTTCTTCTTCTTCTTCTTTTTTGGGTTTCCTGAGGATCGCATCCGACTGAATGTACAATGGAAATGGGCTCCTGACCCAATCTAGGCCTGGCAATGATATACGGAGGCCCTGCATAGCGTAATGTGTATTCATGCGCTGGGCTTAGTGTTCCAACCTATTTCAACTTAAACCCATTTCCAATTCTAACTGTCCATTACTCGTCTTAGATTCTTTAGTAATTTGAGACATCCAGTGTGAACATGTGTGTGATGAAAGGGTATTTTTTCTTTTTCAACTAAGTATTACAATAATGGCGTACTCTTTCTTTTTACATATTTATAGTAAACTCCTTATTCGTACGAGAAAAGAGAGTATATTATTATTGTATTCTTGGAGTATTGGATAAGTTTTCATGGTGCAATTACTTGTCATTACAATAAGGTGAATTATAGAAATTAATTTTATTATAATTTAGAATAATGGTTAAATGATTAAATTAATATTTTTCTAAACTTTGGGGAAAATTATCATAGTAGTCTATCATAGTATGTGGTCTATTATGAGGAAAGCCAAAGATTTGAATCCCCCTTTTTTCTTTTGAGAAATTTAGAATAATTTTTCCCACTTGTTCTAATAATTTAAATATCCAAAATTATTAAAAAAAAAAAATTATCTCGAGTGTTAGGGTCATAATTTATTGTAATTGACTAATTCTTTTACAAAATGTACTTTACTTGTAATTTGGTAGATTTAAGATAGGTTTAGTACTTCAAAAAACATGTTATTCAAGTCAACTATTAAAGACATGAAGATTGGTCCAATAAATAAGTGAAGAAAAGCTATTCATTGAAACTCGACAAATAACTCGATAGATGCCTGCTATCGAGACTTAATATGAAACTCGATAGATAGCTCAACAATAGCTCGATTTATCGAGATTTACGATTTTCAGTTTTCCAAATCTGAAATTTAGCCCAAGCTTAAGTATTTGTTCAGGATTTCTTTTCTCACAATTCTAAACATATATAAGGTTTATTTTAAGAGCCATCACATACGGATACAGAGGCCAAGAGATTTATTTTCTTTGTGTGAAGTTACTGCGTTTGTACGACACAGGATTTTGTAACCAAGTACTTCTTAATCTTCATTGTTGATAAAGTGAAAAATTTTGCAGTCAACACCATTTGTTCAAGTTGCTAGAATTAGTCACATACTGTGATCCATGCAAAGGGTTACTCAAAAATTGGAGGTTTGTGCATCAAAGGAAAAGAAGACTACTACAAGATCAAATCTAATTAGGTATTTAAATAAAAGTTCAACTACAGGTTGGTATTTTAGGATAGATCAGGATAGTTGGTAAGATTTCTTATACTTGTAACCGCTTGATTATTGATTAGTGAATTCTTGGGAGTCGTGACCTTAAAATCACCCGATAAAATTTTTACCTTACGAGGTTTTCCCCATTTATCAACTAATCACCGTGTTTAATTTATTTTCCACTACACTTAGTATTTTTGGTGATTTGTTGGTGCCTTCACATTTTGCATGCAATTGAACTTAATTAATTAACTTGGATAATTGAATTAATTTACTGAGGTCAAGCTATTTTAACCCAACATCAAGGTTGAACCTTATCTCCACCTTTCCTTCCATTTAAAGAGGTTAGAATAATCTCTCTCTCTCTCTCTCTCTCTCTCTCTCTCTCTCTCTCTCTTCTTATATATATATATATATATAATAGGTGAAGTTAAGAGAAACCCAAATGAAAATTTCAAATTAGAGTTCTAATTTTGTGCCATATGTCCTAAATTATTTATTCTTATAGAGTTTTATTTCTTAATTTTAGAATCAAATATGGGACCATATCATAAATATTCATCTAAGTAAGTTATTAAGTAAAAAAGTATAGAATAAATGAATCGTTAAAAAAAAAAAAAAAAAAAAGTGCTTCACAATAATTTTTTTTTAAAAAAGACAATTTATATTTTATACCTAATAATATTCTTACAAAATTTTTTAAAGAGTTAACAAAATATAAAAATGGCTATCAATAGTATATAAATTATATATAGGGATTATATTATACATCTTATTGTATAATTATAAATGTATCCATGTATATGCATGAGATAACGAGCTAGTTGTGTATTATGCCACAAATATTATAGTTCAATTTGGTACTTTTTTTTATGTTTCGAAAGGAGATGTCCAAAATTTAAATTTCCATTTCCCTATTGTGTCTATTGAATATAAAAATAAAATAATAATGGTATATCACTCTTCCCTTTCACGTAAATATGAGTAATATTATAGGATCAATGGCAGAGCTGTATTGGCCCCTAAAATTTTAAAATAAATTTTTATAACACATGTTCTAAAAACTTTTTATAATTTGAGCATTCAAAATTTTGACTTGGTCTTCTCTTTTCAAATTTTAAGCTAATCCAAAGATCCTTCTGAAAACTAAACATTGGCCAATTAATTGAACCAATGGCTAACCTCCTAAAAAAAATATTCCCAATTTTTTTTTTTCCCTAATATTACTTCCGTCATAACTGTTATTTTCTTTATATGTACAAGGGTCCCAACTCTCTTTTTTTTTCTTGAATGACCCAATATTATATTTTGACGAGGCTCGGTGAAAAGGCATTAACAGTTATCGTAATGAGAAAAAAATAGTAAAAAAATATATAAATAAAAATGTGTGCAATTTAGTAATGTAGGGAGTTACCCGAGCACAAATGGAAAGGCAGACCAGCAAGTGGAGACTAGTTATTTAGGTCTTGTTTGGTTACAGCATCACTCATTACTCATCACTCACATATATCATTTATCACTCATCACCCTGTAACTCATCACCTATCACTCAAAAATCCCTAAAACAAACTCAAGACTGTTTGGCAACTAAACCCAGTAAACTTTTCCTTCTTAAAAATACCAAAAAAAAAAATAAAATAAAACTCACCTTTTGTGGGACCCACTTACTGTCTATCCTGCAAAGGGTACAGAACGGCTACTCGCGTTGCTATTTCAATATTGGGATTCCATTTCTCTTTCTGCTTTCCCATTTATTTCCAGTAGCCTATGTCTTCACCTCTCAAACCCTAAACCCAAAAGACCACCCAAGCATCAACTCCTCCATTTGCCCCCCCCCCCCCCCCGCGCCGCCAGCATGTCACCTTACCATGGCATCATCCTCCTTCCTCATCCTTGAACCCCTCCATCCTCTAGTGTCGATCTTGACTCCGAACCTAGAAATAGAGAAAGAGAGTCGGTCTTCTACTCCGTCACTGTTCCTCATCCAGATCGGTGGTCGCTTGACTTGCCCAAGGAACTTCGATGGCTTCCCCGAGCATTACGAGTGAACAGTGTCTGGATTCCTCCCTCATTCTTTTTGAAATTTTAGGCAAAAATTATTTTTCTTGCTGGGTATGGCATGGGAATCCAAATCTGTTTTCTCTTTCCATTTTTTAAGCTTGTATTGTCTTTCTTTAACACTTGCATTACTGTCTTTCTGTTTTTTCATTGACACCTTTTTCTCTTGTGCTGTTTATTTCTTCAGTTCTCCAAGACAGAACCTAACAACTTCGATCATGTAAACAGATGGAGGGGGAGCATTGGTCTCACCGAAAAATGGAATCGGTGAATGGAGTGGTGGTGGAATTGGGCCTTGTGTTGATCGGTGGAATTGGATCTTATGATTTTCAATTGTGCTTGTGCTATGGGTTTGGGAGAAGGGAAAAGGGAAAGTGATGAAGAGGAGTGGTCTAGGTGGTGGTTGGGAAAGTAATGAGGTAAAAAGATCCGTTGCTCACAAATGCCTACAGTGATGGGACAAGACGCTGTTATGGGACCCCTGTGTGCTGGAAATTTACGAAATTGCTACTGATCACTCAGAACTCTTCACTTGAAAACACCTCTAACAAGTTTCCGAATTAGCTCACTCATATCACAAAATACTGAGATATGTTAACTGAGTTAAGTGTTTGAATAATCATCCAAACAAGTCTACTACCTATGGACCCCACCAAAATTGGGTTATGAGTTAACAAAACTGAGATTTGTTAATTAACTTAGTTCACCAAAATCCAAACAAGGCCTCACTTATTCCACGTCCGGATGAGCAAATAGTCTCATCAACATTTAAGCAAGTGTAACTGATGGGTGATATTGTTTTCCATACAGCTGGATTTTTTTTTTTTTTTTTTATTTTTAAAAGAAAAAAGAAAAAGAAAAGGCTAAGCCTTTGAGTATAGGCAATCGCTAAGTTGACTCGCAATTTTGAAGGGCTTGGTAGTAAGATCCACAAATTTTTAAGAACCTCTTGCGGCGCCAATGGATTGATATAGAACTATATATATATGGACACGGTGTTTCCCAAGGGATGGTCCATTATATTTGTCATGGTTGTCACTTGTGTCATGGGCAAGGCCTTAGGAATTGCAAAAATGCATTGTGAGTCAAAAATGCATTGTTCCTGGTAAGTAGGAAGTTAGAACTCATATGTTTTATAAAGAGAGTTAGTGCTTCGGTTTTGAATAGAGTCCCATATTATAAATGAAGAATCCCTCTTTTTGTAACTATATACATATATTTATATATAGAATTTGAATCCTCTCCATTTTATATGATAGAAGATTTAGAATTTGAATCCTCTTTTCGTAACTGTCATAGTGTATCCTGTAATTCTAAATCTCATTTTTCCCAATAAAAAATGTTAACTGATCTAAAATGATGTAGTATATATCTATTATTTGTTTTCTATACTAAAATATTACTAATACTCCCTCCGTCCCATTTTTTTTGTCCTCTATTCTATTTTGAGATGTCCCAAAATATTGTCCTATTTCTAAAAATAAAAGTCATTAATTTACTAATGTTCCTATTATACCCCTATTAATTTATTAATTCAATTTTTTAATAAATTTTTTTAAGGATAATTTTGGAAACTTATACATTTTTAAAAGGTAGACAAGACAATAAATAATGTTCCCTTAAAAAGTTTGACTTTTCAAACAGGACAAAAAATTTGGGACGGAGGGAGTATGTTTTATAAAGAGAGTAGTCCAAACTCCTATGTTATAAAGAGAGAATATTCTCTCTTTTTGTAGCAAACAAGAAATTTGACTATGGGATATAAGAAATGAGACATAACCTTGATGTTGATTGTGTATTAATTAGGGTGTCATAAATGGTAGTTTAAGCTCCATTTAGCACCAGCTAAATTAATACGCTGGTGTTCTATGTCTGCGCACCTAGCAACTGCGAGCCTCTACGAGTCTTTTGTATGTATGGGAAAATTTAATTCCAAACTAATTTAGAGCTATTTTTCCTCAAATTTATTATGTGGTAATTAAAAAGGTTATTTATGTATAGTTTTAGTCACATAACATTTTTAATGAATCATATGTAATTAGTTTAAATAATATATATGAATAGTCTAATAAATTACTATGTAATTGGTTAGAGAAGATTCCCCCAAACTTGTTTGGATGTAAACTTTTTCATTTCTTGTAATTGTATTTTCTTTTGCATTCATTCATTTATTCATCCAAAAAAGGTACTGCTAACATTACTGTCATCTAATTTTATACTTTGCCAGCTTCATTAACTTAGGGGTGAATTCTTTAATAAGTAAATAAATAAAAGGAACTATTTGATAAATTCATCAAGAGTGACAGCTGACTAGGTTTTATATATAAAATAAAATAAATAATTTTACACAACTGACTGTTACTTAGCTAAGGATTGTCTATCGTTGACACTAAGTAAAGTTCAAATAGCATCAAGCCTTTGGAAAATTAATTAAGAAATAAATTTTAGGTTCAAGAACTGAACTTGGGCCTCATGTATCTAAGTGAACTCTTTCTTTTGGGGAAGCTAGAAGTAAGAAGAATTGAAGAAAAAATAGATAGTTGTGATTAAAAATGGGTCCTTTTATTTAATTATTTTATATTTATGCCTATACACTAACTTGATAACCTGAGAAATATAGTGAAAGTAATGGCACATGTATTTAACTTCAATTAGTAACATATTTAAGTTAGGGGTGATCAATTAAGGTAATTGATCCACCCGATCGATCCAATCCGACTCGAAGGGTTAAGAATGGGCAGACAGGTAATGAGTAGTCATCAATAAAATCCAAGTTTTCTATTGGATTACAGGTTTGGGAAAAGTTACTCAAAAATCCAACCCGACCGACATTTTAACACATTTAACTTTCTAACCCTACCACATGTATCACAATATTCTTATAGGACATCTAGATTATGTTAGAATAGAAAATTGGAATCACTCAGCCAAAATCTAAGTGCTCATCTGAGATAGAGCTGTAGTTGGATTCAACAGAATGATCAGTCGGCAACAAGTCAAAAGTCCCTACCCGGTATGATCAAATCAAGTCACAAGTTAAAACCCAAGTTCGATTTACCTTTGAATACCCCTAATTTCTATAAACTTGTAGCATGATTTAATGCTGCAAAATTGATATATACACACGCATACAAACTTATGAGAGAGAAAGAGAGAGAGAGTATAATATTCTAGCTTTGAAGTGAGCTCGTGAGAGAGTACACTCCCTCCCATGCAAAATATACCCTTAGTTGTCAAAACAATTATAAACAACGACTCCCCAAACAACCAACCCTTTACTCTGGCTACCCTTCAAAAATTCTTATTCTTTAAACAATAATTTGGAATTAACAAAACGCTCTAAACAAAGAAACGCCACAGAAGCTGAGAATAATATCCATTCCCTTACTCAATTCTATATTAACTGCCTCAAAAAGAAAAAAAGAAGCGACATGGATGGCCATGTGCAACCTCTGCCATTACTGCCTCTCAAAAATTCATTTAAACGTCTCTGTATATCCAACTCATAACCTTAAAGAAGACAAAGGTCAATCAATCACTCTTTTAAATCTTTACACAGATGTAGTACTTCGTAGAAGCCAAAGCAAACAATACCACCTTCCCTAATATATACCATTCTTTCCCAATCACATGCATCGTAGAAAAAGCCAAAGAACCACATCGAAAAATCCCCCCCAAAAATCATTTAAACAATCTTCAATTATTGGGTTTTTTTTTTTGTAAGGAAGTCTTCCCTGAAAAATCTATTAAAAGAAAAGAGAAAACGACCCAGAATGATCGCTTTGCATCTTGCATGATTTTAGGTACTTCACTTATACTTAGGGTTAGGGTTTATAGGGGATGATTTGGAATTCTTTTTACATTCTTCCCTACTTTTAGGCATGTAGGTTTTGTCATTGAGAAAGATAGAGAGAGTTATATCTAACTAAATCATACATACGGAGAAAGAAAGAAACAAAAGATGCGTAGATAGCGCTAACAGTCACGATGCCATAATATTCTCTTTGAGATTAAATAAGGACAATTATAATATCATATTCAATACTTAATTGGTTTGATTCCCGGAGTTGGTGGCAATTTTGGAGCGATTGAGAAGAGGTTGGAGAGAGAAAAGTGAGGAAGAGAACACAAGCAAGTGGATTTATGTTGAGGGAAATACTAAAACAGTAAAAGATCTGATTATGATGATAATAATACAAGAGAAAAGGGAATCGATGTTGGGATATATCTGGCTCTATGTGACTTTGAAAAAAATAATCTGTATGTTTTGTGGATTAGTTTTAGTTGTGTGTCTGATGGGATGTCAGCTAGGAACTGAATAGGAAAAAGAGCTCACGATATTCCATGCAGTTTTTAGTCAGTTCCTTCACCCCCTTAAACCCCAACACAAAATAACCTAAACGTCCAATTTATCTCTTTCTGAATCTCTCAAAAAAAAAAAAAAAAAAAACACACACACACACGCGCGCACACACCTACTCATACATCCCATCTTAACCTAGTTGCTGGATATGCTTTCATTCGTGAGTTTTGAAATTGTACCAGAGTCACATAATTGCAGATGCTCAGTGATAATATAATTTTTTCTGTGAAGTTGGCAATCAGATTAGAAGAACTAAACAAGGTAATGACTTAATCCATCACATGGTATGGATTGGAAATTCATGAAAATATATTAATCATTCTGTATAATGAAACGGCCGGCAACAAAACTAGTGTAGACATTCCAAGATATACACCTCTGTAAAAGATCCACTGAAACAAACAAAAAACATAATGTTATCTTTAGTATGATTAAGCACAAGCTGATATTTCTACCCAGAAAATAAAAAAAGGTACAAGCTGATATGTATCATTATCATACTTCTTTTGGTGAAGTTTTAATACTTTATGTGATATACATCTTGTTATTGTTACACCCTGCAAATTCATAAGATCTCATAGATAGCCAGTTGATCGACCAAGCAAAGATGCCTTGACCTTTCGATCAAAGCGAAAATAGAAAAAAGACAAAGCGGGAAATTAAACAACAGAAATTTTATCATCATCTTAGCACTCAGTTTCAACAATTCTACTTTACCAGAGGCCGGTCGCCAAGCCTGAGCTCAAGATCCAAGTCCTCTATGGAGTTAGGGCTGACTTCAAGTACCTTTGATTGCACATGTTGTCTATCAACTGATCGCGGCTTTAGGAGGAATGGTAACGAGGATGGCTCAGTTCTCCTTCTCTTGCAATTATCAGTGGTCTCATCCTTACCACTCGACACAGTTGGATGAGTTCGTCGTACAACCAAATTCATGCTCACAGATAAATCAGTTGTGACATAATCTCCCTTAGCCCTATACCCTGAATCTACAAATCTTGAATTTTTCTCTTCTTCAGTTTTCAGATCGGAAACACAATAATATTTGTCAGCAACCAAATTTGACCAAGATGGAGAGGAAGAAATAGGAGACCTCTTTTGGTGTTCTTGGACAATAGGAGAAGAATGAGGATTGATGAAGCTTTTTGCACTACAATTTTCTTGAGTTGATGAAGCTGAAACCCTAGAAGGTGAGGCTGATGATACCATAACACCAGGATCGGAAGAATTAGGGTTAGGGTTATAAACCAAGGTACAAACCTGAGATGGGTGCTGAAACCCCAAAGATGTAAAGGAATTCTGGATGGGGTTGTGAAGATTTTGATGGTTAGGATGTTGGGTTTCATTGCAGGAACTTGGAGATTGCTTTAATCTAGCTCTATCCCTCCTGTGAACATTCATGTGACCCCCTAAAGCTTGAGCTGACCGGAATTCCCTTCTGCAAAAACTGCAAGAATAAGAGCGTGGAGGCCATATACACCCACCAAGAGGTCCAGCTGCATCTTCTGCAAAAGCTTGTTCTTCCCAAGAATCATTGTATAAAGGGTTCATCGGCGTTGCGGGAATATGAGGATTAAAACTGTGCTTCCTCTTCCCCCACATCAAATACTGTGCCTGTTCCATTGCAATTCAACTAGATAAGTATAGCACCAGCTGAAGCCCGAAAGAAATAGGAGGAAAAGCTTAATGTAGAGCTAATGGAAGTCAGTTTATATCGAAGTTGGAGATTGAAAGCTACATGGAGTCTACAAGGCAAAGAGGGCTTAGATGGGTTGCTTAGGAGTTGTTTGGAAGGTGAAGTGGTGGGTACTCTACCTTGGTTGTCTTAGTGTAGCTACTTTTTGGGGTTTTGTGGTTGGCTTCCAACACAGTCAGGCACTGAATTGTGTACTACAATTTCTTTTTTCTCATTATTTATTTATCCCATTTTAAGCTTTTCTGAGACGACGGGGAAGCAAGTAAGCAACGGTTTAGAAAATCACTGGAGTGGGTCCGTATGAGTCTACATGTAGGTCTAAGAGTACTTAAAGACAAACTGCAATAATCTGACTGAAATCTCCTCAAGAAAATCCAGCACAAGAGGTGGTATATATGACTGTTTAACAGTGCACCATTTGTTGTCACATGTCACGTTGCAAGGCAGGCATGGTTGTATTATCATTTTCCCGTGCAGATAATCATTTTTATTTTCGGGAATATAAGTTTCTTAAGTTTAACAGTGTTTTTAGAGATTAATAAAACATTTAATCTTCCCATCATGAATCTCACTTACATCTTTTCTTAAGATAGTTCATAATAGTGCTTTTGGAATATTGACAGAAGCCGATTGCTTTGGAAAGGACAGCATAGTCACAACCATAGCATCTAGAATAGCACATGGGGCATAGGGTCAATTTCCTCTGCGAGCTCTGATTGACATAAGAGGCAAAAGTTTGGCATGCGTGAATTTCGTTGCATATTATTAATGCAGATAAAATTTTGTTTTAAACTTTCTTTAGTTTTCCAATTTATAGGAAGTTTTTCTTATTAAACTAAAGGAAAGAATAAGAGACAAATATTTTTCCCCAATGTAAAGAAAGTTCTATCATTCATCAATCTTATAACAACAACAACTAAGCCTTGGTCCAAAAAACTTATGGTTAAGTTATGGATACTCAAGAAGCTAATATATCTGTCTTCAATCAAATTAATGAAGAAAATGTGAAGCCATTTTGCATTCTATTCATATGGTAGTGTTCTTTGATGGTGTAGTATGCCCTTGTACTAATGTAAAACTATTAGTTCTCTTAGTTCAAAATAAACACCGGTCTTTTCTAGCGGGTCTTCTTGAGTTGCGAGTTCCGTTGCCCCTGTTTGTGTCACCTTGCAATGCACAGGAAAAACAAGAGCTATATTCCTATTATCAGAATTTTTAAGAGTCTTTCTTTCATCTAAAGGGACTTTAATAATTAAGGACTTCCTACATCAATTTTAGTGGGAAGACTAGCTAAACAGAGCATGACACTAGTCAAAATTGATTACATTAGTTTGATGGACCCCAGAACAGAATATGTTACAAAGTTTCCGATAATTAAACACTTAAAACTTTAAATAGGTTCTTAGGCATTACTAGGGTTGCCAAATGGACGGGTTGAGTTATAAATAGGTTGGGTGTGTAATTACCCATTTATCTATTTATAACTTATTTATATATAAATTAATTATTCATTACTCGTCCAATCCATTTAATTAGTAACCCATCCATTTAACCTATTTAATTTCAATAATGTTGTTGGTTCTCAAAATAAAATAAAATAAAAATTCAATATTGCCACAAACGCATCAACGCACGTGTTGAAGACTTTTCTAACTCATCATTTAAACTTTCCTTTCCCTCCTAACTTTCTTGGAATCCAAAAAAAATTGGTCTCAGCAAAGAAAAGAGTCCCAAGTCTCATATGCTTGGTTCTGGAGGAAGAAAATCCAGAGAAGATTATTGGAGATGAGCGATTTCCAAGACTTACAAACCACACTCATTTTCATAGCGTCCTTAGCTCCAAGCTTTCTCAGTATTTGCATCAATATATCCACTGGTAACTGATCGAACACCCATAGCGACGACAACGACAATGATGATGACGAGAAAATTCAGTTACATCTGACGACAACGACTCGGATCGGTTGGAGACCGATCCCCATACTTTTCTGAGCAGCATCCTTCGATGGTCCAGATCCTTCCTTCAAAACCCTCATTCGTCTCGATGGTTGTTCGGACGACAATAACTTGTTCGTCAGAGAAGAAACGGAAGCCATTGACGACAAAGTAATAGCGGCGAAGAGGACAGGTTTGCTAACTTGCATCGGGAGTGTAGGGAAGTGTAGGTGTTTAGATTTGGATTTGGATTTTTTGTTTTTGCTTTTTTAATATTTTGTTATTAGTTTGGATGAGTGATTTTTTGATTTTCAAGGTCATCGGTTATGTTCTATAGTGTATGTTTGGTTGCCGAGAATTGATCATGTGCTATTTTTGGTTTTGTGTTTGTTACGAGTCTGTTTGGATGATGAGAAAATGTAGGAAATGTCGAAGAGTTGGTGGTAAAGTGTGTTTGATTTTAGAAAGGTTTAGTGGGTTTTTGTGGTTTTATTTAAATTTAAATTTAAATTTTAGAAAGGTTTAATGGATATTAATAGATTTATCCATTTAGACCCATCTAATTAAATAACCAAATGAGTCTTTATCCATTTAATCCAAATATTCAAATAGGTTGAATTAAGACTTATCTAAATAAATCGGGTAATGGGCGGGTTTATGAATATGGATAAAAATTGCAACATCTAAGCACTACATATTGATCTAGCCATTAATGCAAGGCATATTTTGTGTACGTGTCTTTGTACAAAAGAGGAGAGGAAGAAGTATATTTTGCCAGCCGGATGGGTACAAACATGAAATATTCTTCAAGCATGTATGTTAAATAATTTTGTTGCGCTAATTAGAAGGAATTATTAAGCTATACAATTTAAAACCTGCAGAATTAATTTTTAGTTGAACTTCCATAATTTTTTTTTTTTTTTTTTTTTTTTTTTAAAACCTGCAGAATTAATTTTTAGTTGAACTTCCATAATTTTTTTTTTTTTTTTTTTTTTTGAGAAAGTGAACTTCCATAATTTGGTAGACAAACACAATAATTTTTAATTTTGTTTTGAGTTATCTTAATGTTGATGAGTTGATTCCATAAGCTCTAATAAAAAATAATTTTTTAAATAATTTATAATAAAAATAACCCCATTCTGACAGAAAGATGATGTGTCGTATGTGCGTGTCCTCTCTCTCTAAAGAGAGAGAGAGAGAGAGAGAGAACAAAACAAAAATGAAGGACTGAAGAATGGAATGGAACGGTGGTCAAAGTGCATGAACAATAAAATATAAACATATATCTGGCATGTGTTATGCTGCAAAGCAGGGAATAGTATTAGGAGCGGGTTGGCTGCAATCCTGGAATATGGTGCTCCTGTTAACCGCCCATCCTAACGTTACCTTACCAAGAGAGAAGAGAAGAAGAATCACTGCTACATGTACGTTTCGGGAGATGAGAGAAATGACAATATCAATATGTAATAAATGAAAATATTGAAAGGTTATCTATAATACAAAAGAAACAATAGCGTATTAATTGCCGGTATGTAATAAAATGAAAATATTAAGAGAAATGATATGTTTATAATATTTTTACAATAAATCCTAAGTGACAGGTTGTTACTGGTTGTTATTATTGGGGCAAAAAAGTAATCTTAGTGTTAGATTCAAATTTGAACCAATAACAACTAACCACTTGTGATTTGTTGTAAAAATATTGTAAAAATGTTATAAACGTAGCATCTCTCAAATATTAAAGGTTCTTTGTACAAGAAAATGTACTATATCTATTTGTCAAACAAATAATGAAAAAAAAAATTACTCTCTTTTTGAATATTGTTTATGAGTCATGTTAATGGATGCACTTAGTGCAATTGATTTTTTTTTTTTTTTAATACAAGATAGAAATTCTATTCTAGTTTAATTTTAATGTATATGTGTGTGAAACTTCCTCTTGAAGACTTGAACCCTGACCCTTGTCCTCTATACCCAACAAGCACTTGTACTTGTGAAATGACCATTTCGCCAAGGGTGCGCGATGGTGTTTAGGTCAATTATTAGTAAATCATAATAGAAAAGTTTTGACACTATTTTTATAGGAAATATAAAAAACTGTCAACAACATTTATTATTTGAGATTAAATTATGTAAGAATGTGGTGTAAAACTCATGTTTTATCCTTCCAATCTCAATATGCCAAATCTTCTTATCACATATTGGACGGTATAAAACATAAATTTTACATCCTATCATTTCCAAATTCGGACTTTAATTGTTTTATCATTCTCCTAATAAAATGTTTTTAAAAATAGCTCCTAAATTAATGCCTGGCATTGGTTAACTTCCATTGTTTATTACGTTAAAGTAGTTAGGTTGAAGTTAAATGCTTAGATGAATATATGGGTGGTGAAAAACTTGTTGCGCACGACCCAATAGAAGGGGTCTGGACTATACCAAAACAATTTATGTAAACTCTAACCAAGAAAGGCACATTGAGTGGAACAATGTTTAAGTTTGTGAGAACTACAAGGGTGTAAATTTGGCCAACAAGCACAACCAAAAGCTCTCCATATAGTGTAATCAGGAGATGTTTGAAAAGTTTTTCACAAGAAAAGAGATTATTACCGATTGGTGTGAGAAGATGGTTGATTAAGTAACATGTAGTTCGAAAGCCATCATCTCAAAAACGAAGAGGGACATTGGCACAATGAAGTAAAGCAAGACTTGTTTTCGTTAAATGTCAATATTTGCGCTCATTGGCACCATTTTGTTTGTGTGTACGAGAACAAGAGACACAACAATAAACAACATTTGTAAAGAGCAATATCTCCACCCCAATCAGATTGAATAGCTTTAATCCTAAAATTAGAATAGCATTCAACATACTTTTGAAATTTAGAAAAAATGGAAAGTAATTTATTTTTACATTTTTTACAGGTAATAGATGGGGGCAACAGTGACCGGGGCAACAGTGCCCCCGGTCCATCAATTTTATGATTGGGTCAAACCCGCATGAACCAATGGTGTTGTGTCGATATCTCTCAAAATGGTCGTTCGAATGATGATACCTTCTACTTTAGCTCAAGGTGTTTTACATGGAATCACCACTTATTTTTATTAAAAGGAGGGGAAAAAAAAAAAAAAAAAAAAAACCCTTGTGAAAATTCATCATTTTATTGATTGTAAAATTGTATACCATTTGAAAAATAACCGGAATGTTATATGGCTAAGTTACAAGGTAAGAAAGGGTTAGGCACCCACCTGGACCAATGAAACCAGTCTTCAACGCGAAGTTCATGAGCTAAGAAATGCCCATATAATTCCTCAATAGAAAGGGGATCAAAATGTATGTTGACGGAAGTGATGTGATGAATGGAGTCATACTCAAAACCAAGGCTGACCAATAGGAAGGAAACAATAGCTCAAAGTCATTGAGTAGTTGATCAAAAACAACAAGGGTGTTAGCATGACTTGTTAGTTTATGATATTATTAGCTATAAAGCTAGTAATGAATATGCATAGTTCTTGATTGAGACTAAGATGTGAACATCCGCTCTAAAGCTAGCACTTCATGAGGTTTTGCACATTTCTCACATATGCAATAATTATGTTGGAAATGGAGGAGATGATGGCACCGAGAATCATTTGATTTGTAAATTCCAGGTCTTAAACTTTGGAATTAGGACATGAGTTTCACCATTTGGCTGAGTGGTGAAAACTTGCTGTGGAAAATTGGAAATGGAGTTGCCATTAAAGAAACCATAAATATATTACCCCTTCAAGTAAGGAACACTTCGTGCCTTCCACAGAAGATAATTGTCAGGGCGCTTTTTTTTTTTATGAACGGCCTACTCTGTTTATATAACTCAATGTTGATTACAATTTACAACTTTGATAACTACTACACAAATAGTAAAATTTAAGTTCAAAACACAAGATCAACAAAGATAATTTCTCGTAGGATTTTGTTGTAGTTATCACTATCTTTTCTCTTTCATTGGATGGGAGTGTAATCCTTTATTCTTTGAATTTGGTGGTTGCAGTGTGCACATTATCCTTATCTTTTACATCAAAGTCAATTTTGTTTCAGTGACCATTATGATTTTTTCGTTCAATTAGATTACTTTATTATTGGCCTATTCCAGTTGAATTAAAAGATTTTATTATTGGTCTATTTTAGTATACGATCACAAGGTTACCCCAAATTTTATATAAATAACACTATATTGCCTAATGATTAGAAAATAAAATTCAATCACGATCCTAAAATTAAATCCGTGTTAAGAGCATAAACTGGACCCCAACTATGTAAATGGTAATAACAATTAGCTTTAATAACCATGAATCAATCAATTTCAATAATTACCCTAAATCCACATTCACAAGAAAAAAAAAAAGAAATATCTAAAATTTGAAATATCTATTCTAATCCATTGTGTGTCTATATATATATATATATATATGCAATTGTTGACATTCCATTTTGCAACTCTCATTTAACCAAATTTGCATTTGCCTTGTATTTCATCATTATCTCACATCTCCAAAGCAAGACTGCAATTTTGGCGTTTTGCTCTCCAAATATTTTTAATAAAACAAATCTTGAGGTCAATTAAAATGAAAATTCATGAACATTAATTGGACTACCGAATTAAAAGATATCAAAGAAACAAGTTTTAATGGTAAGATAAACTTGCATAAATTAGATTCTAACCACAAGTGATTATGATCTCTTAATTCTAATTGGTATATTTTTAGTCAAAATTAAATTAATTGATACATAATATTCCTATTGGCATGAGGCTAGGGTTTATGGTAAGGTTGCATGCACTGAATTTAATCCAAGTTAAAGCATTTACTGATTCCTGATAGAATAGGAAAAAATTGATTAATTATATAATTAATTAGTTTTTTGAATTAATTTGTTGATCAGAAGTAAGTGCCAATCGACACTTGGGTCAGAACCCTCATATTTTCTTCCATTTTCGATTCGACTTGCTCCGCACACAATTTGACCTTGATTCCTATGCTTTTTGTTGGGAAAACCTAATTTTCCTGAGTCCCAAATTGCCTAGAGACATAACATTAGCTCTCTCTCACTCCTAGTATAAATACCCCTCTTCACAAACACAAAAAAGATACGCTAAATCCCTCTGAAACTCTAGAAATTTCAGATTTCTTCTCCCTCTTGGGGTGCTGCATAGCTTGAAGATCTTTGAAGTGCTTTGCATACAAGTAAGGTTTCTAAACATCCTCTTTTGTTTTTATGTCTTAGTTATCTAGATTCAAGTATGTTAGTTTCAAGGTCTTCCACATTTTCTTGTTTGATTAGAATGTTAGATCTAATTTTTTCTTAGTCTTTGCATGATTAGGGCTTTTCAATTTCAAATAACATGTTCACATGCCTTGAGAATTAGGATTTTTCAATTCCAATTAAAATATTTACATGCTCTTAGATTAGGGCTTGACACACATCACACACATATTCATAATCTCTTTCAGTATCCAATATATGCATGCCTAGAATAGGATTTCATCATGCTCTTAGATGTTTTTCTCTTTGTAATCACATGTTTTGGATGATATAGACTCTTGAATGATGTGATATGATCATTAGCCACCACGATTTAGAGACTGGTTTTACCAAGCAAGTTGCATGCCTAACACCAATGTTTTAAACTCCATTCCATTCTAGTTGGAATATTCAGTTTTGGTGCTAAATCTAGTACATTTATCCCCTTGTTCCGTTTTGATTTAAATTCTGGTTTGTTATGGACTATTTTGGTGTTCCAAATGAATTCCGATTTTTTTGGTCTCTAAATTCCAACCTATTTTAGGACAATTAATGCATATATTAAGGTTAGAGAAAATGAATTTTTGAATAATGACCAAGTTATGAATGAGTGAAGCTTACCCTTTAAAAAATAGAATGATGCCCTTGCTTTACATATTAATTATAAAGCCAATAAATTCTCTCTCTCTCTCTCTCTCTCTCTCTCTCTCTCTCTCTCTCTCTCTCTCTCTCTCTCTCTCTCTCTCTCTCTCTCTCTCTCTCTCTCTCTCTCTCTCTCTCAAAAACAACATTGATGCCTACGTTGATCATTATTGATTATTACTATCCAAATTCCACCATTGCATTCAAATCCAATTTGACTTCCAATAAAAAAAATCCAATATTTGGCCACCATCAAGGCTTTTCAAATTTATATATATTAAAGTCTTATAACTCAATTAGTTGACATCTCTTAGTATGTCCATAATAACATTAATTTTTAGTATATTCTCATGAATTAGTTAATTATTTATCTTTTAAGTATAATCAATAATAAAAGTAGCAGAGAACTCGAATGATGGCAATGACTACTTATTTCTCACAATCATAAATCTACGCCTTCACCCCACCCCAACCGCCCCATGCGGGGATTTTTGGTTAAAAATATTAGATTGTGAGATTACTTGAGCCTTTTCTTCAAAATAATCTTCATTAATCTCTTTCTCCATTAAAAAAAGAATATAAGGGACTATTCACATTAAAAAGACAAAAGATGCATAATTATGCAATTCCTTTCTTGAACTTCTAGCTAATGCTTTTTTTTTTCCTCTTAAAATACAAATAATTTTCACCACCATCAAAGTTTTCAAGTAAAATTAATCTATGAAAATAAGCTTATCTAAACAAACTGTTAATATATATATATATATATATATTCGAATTCACATAAACTAATTATTGCTTTTGCATAAAGGCATAAAATCCTTTGTGGAAAATAATGTGCCAGAGAAGTTTTTTGTATATGAGGAAAATAATTTTATATTTCAAGTTAATTATTATGATGATGTCTAAATGGTGATAGAAAAAACTCACTTTTAATTATCGTCACCATCATTATTATTCTTATTATTATATTTAGTGTTATTGTTATTGTTATAAGAATATATTGGCCAAATTATTGGAGAGAAACAAAACTAACAATAACAATGTATTTGCCAAATTATTGGAGAGAAACAAAACTAACTTTTGTATTAAAAAAAGGGCTTATGTGGTATATCTATATTAAAAGAATACATAATATAGTATTTCTCTAGTTTAAAAAATCTTAGCAATTCATTTTTCAATAACGGTTATAAGGAGATCAAAGAAAATAACACTTTCAATAAAGCATCGTTAATGCCTCAATTGATTGCAATTTATTGTTGCTTAAATCAACATTTATTTTCAACATAATTTCTTCTCAAATCAACAAATTTATTCTACTTTAACTCTACTAAGAGCATCTCCAATAGTTTTTTCAAATTTGTGTACTGTTTGGTGAGTGAATAGTGACTTTTATCTTTTATTTATCCACTTTATAAAATACATTTTCCAACAGATTTTCTATATTTTCTCTATCCTATTAAAATATTATTTCTTCATTATTTCTTTTATATTTTTTTATTCTTTTTTCTTATTTTTTTTATTCTTCCTTTCTTCACTATAGCACACCCACACATCACACATTTCCCACATATTAAAAAAAAATAAATAAATAAACAGTATAGGCCACACATTTCATTTGAACAAAACTAGACCATTCATCTTCTAACAAAAAATTTATCTTCTCATCAAACGGAAAGGGAGAGGAAGAGAGCTGAGAGAAGGAAATGCTCAAGTAAGAGAGAAGTTGTCTTCATCGTCCATTGCCTGCTCCACCTCCACCATTGCTTGTCCTTGTCCTCACCATCAACGGCATTCAGCCCATATTCTAAATTCTTTCCTTTATTCAAGATGTTTGATTTTGTTGGTTGAGTTGTGTTTTGGGTTTTGTCTCATTTTCTTTGGTATGTGAGAAGAAACGAAGAGAGGGTGTGGGAAAAAGAAATGAAGAAGAAAGAGAAAAAATTAATATAATAGTTAGCTTTGGAATTTTTTAATGTAATAAATTCTTTTCCAAATCTACAGTAACTCATCAAACTTGATGAGTTACTGTTCATGAGCAAAAAACTTTTTGAGATATAGAGAGACTATTGGAGCAACTATTTATGGTTTCATTCTATTATAGAGAAAATTTTGGGTTTAGCTACACCGTTGGAGATGCTCTAATACTAATATGTCTAGTTACCACAATTATAGATTTTTTTTTTTTTAAAGAAAAGTTATATTCAATAATAACTTTGTTATAATATCTATAATAACTCTCTTTGGTTGATTATATTCATCAGTTGTTCCAACAATTTAGTCTAGAAAATAATAACTTTGCTGGAAAAACTCAAGAACATTGCATACCCTAGAGGCAATACAATGGCAAATGTAATATCTAACAAGATTACCACATTTCACTAGAGTGATTATCCTATTCTAATAATAAGAAGATTCAAGAATAGACTTATAAAAGAATTAGAAATTAAATTTCAATCTAGCAAAATAATTATGAAAAAGAGAACAATTGATTTCAATTATCAAAACATGAAAAACATGCTTGGATTGAATAGTAGACAACTTACAACATTGGAGATTCACCCCTAAACCTAGCTTAGGTTCTAAAGCTTCCATAGAAAATAGAAAGTCTCAAAAATGACTAAAATAAGGTTTCCCAGCAGCCAAAAACATTGCTACTCTTGCATCACTTTAATATTTATAATATTCAAAACCCTAAAACACATGCTCCTCAAAAAGGAAAACATAAAATGTTAATTCTTGTTTTTCAACAGTGGGTCAACTTTCAAGTTGGTTTTGGCTTTGAATACCGTAGATTCTAAAGTTTTGTTAAACTACAATGTTTTAGATTTTCAAGTCCTCTTTCCATAGCCGTAAGAATCAAGTCAATTCGATATCAGAGTAAAAGAATATGGCCAAAATACCAAAACTAGTTAGAATATTTTCATGCCAGGATTTTTTCCATCTTTGGCTCAAACAATTTTTTTTTCTTTTCCTTTTTATGTTTCCACACATCTTTGACACATTAAATTCTTCAAAAGCCACTTCTCAATTGATCTTCACCCTTGGATTCTCTTAACTTCGTGTCTGCATACTTAGCTTATTAGTTTTAATCTCCTATAAGGAAAAAATACACATAATGAGTATATTTATGAGAGAGCTTGCAAACTCTCATATTTACATGTAAGTGTTGGAATAAACAAAAAATAGATGTGATAATGCCTACCAAAACTAAGGTAATATTGTACTTTTAATCTATTATCAATTTCATTCACAATACAAGGATTTCATATAACCATAGATGATGTGAAAGATACATTGTATAAATTATACATATACTGAGAGGTGAATTTTGTTGCCCATAATGTAGTTAAATAGCCACTTTTGATTAATCATGAGTGAATGATTGACATCTCTTCTATTCGAGATTTTTGTCTAGGGATGTCATGGAAAGAGATTGGTGTAACCCCCCCCCCCCCTTATTACACTACTCAATAACTTATTATAGAATTTATATTTTAAAAATCTCACCGTTAAATTACATGTTATATATATTTTAATATTATTACCAATTTTTATGTCAAGTGGATGTTATTTACCATTTAATATATATATATATATATATAAAATATTGTTGTACATTATTAATTATGTTAAATTTGGGTCAAGACCTCCTTTTTTTTTACCTAGTACTACGTTAGGTCCATTTGTCTAGCACGACTTGGCAGTTGGCCTTCCCTGCGATTCATTTGTTCTTTTTTGTTCCGCATGCATGTACTGCTCAGGGGTTGCGCTTGCAAGACGTGATGTTTTGAAGGTGACATTATCAGCAGAGCTTTTAATAATATGGAACCTATCCTATCAGCTTTTTGCCACATTGTGGAAATTAACGTGCAACATGAAGCCCTTTCTGTAGGAAGGCATAGTTCAAATTTTTTTGGTAATTAATTGAACTTGTTTTGTTATGAGACATTCATCAATAAAATCAGAATATTTTCTCTCCAAAAAAAAGGGGCGAAAACACCCTAACTTAGTAACTTAGGACCATTTAATCCCACAATCGAAACAAAACCCAACGAAAAAACATATGAATTGATAAAACATTAAGATGCGTACCTTGTTGTGGCTATATTTAGGAAGAAGCTTCTCAAGTCTCTCCTTTATAAAAAAAATTTCTTCTTTTAAAAACAAACCCTCAAAACCAAAACTAAGACATAACATAATACGTACCCAAACACTGCCGAAACAGCGTAAAGTTACTTATAACTTGGTTTGACGCAATAACAAATCAAATGATTTGGAAGAAACAAATATTAGATATGATTCAATAAAAAAAGGGTAACGTTTTCAATAGTTAAGAGGTGAAAAAAAAAAAAATTAATAGTTATTAGACAAACACCAAACTTCATGCAAACTTTAATGATAAAAATAAAATTTTTTTTTCCAAAATAAAAAAAAAAATAACTAACTGCCTTCACTTAAAATAATCAAACAAATAAATTTAAAAAATCATAATAATAAAATTAACTAAAATAGCTAGTATCAAGAAAAAAACAGTCATATATAAGTATCAATGTTAAACCTTAGATTTTTTCCAACCAATTTCACAAAACCTCCAAATTGATAAACCCGAACTTCACAAATTTCACATGATCATGAGGGAATTAGGGCAAAATTTAAAAGAGAGTCAAGAGGGGAGAGCAACTAGGTTGAGGGAGAATGTATCTTGTGAACGATCACTCACAGGACTATGGATCCCACAAGTGGTGAGGATTATATATAGTCTTAAAACGGGCTCATAAGATAATTAGTCAGGCTGAGAAGAGTTTTGCCAAAATGAGGGCTAATTAACATTAATTGATAATGGTGCACATCTTTAAAACCATATATAAAAAATATTTTTATTTAAAGATTAAATTTTTTTTTTAACTGGATTCAATATAGAAATTTTAAGAGCTCGAGATCATATAATTCAATAAATAAATAAATAAATAAAAACCGAATGTTTTACCATCCCTATTACCCCCCTGGTCCTAGTTTTCATTCTAATTTTTTAGTATAAATTACTTATCAGCGTGTGTTTTATTTATTTTCTTAATTTGACACCAATCATAATATTTGTTTACTGTCCCTATTGACACAACAGCTTCCTTGGTGCTTCCCTCGTAACCAAGAAAGATTTTTCAAACTGAGAAACTTTCTAGCTTCTATTTAAAAATAAATAAATAAAATAAATAAAATAAATAAAAAAAAATAAAGAAAAAGAAGAAGAAGAAGAAGAAGATAACTATCATGTACTTTTCTTACCAATTACAATTATAAAATGGTTTTGGTGGTGTCGCTAATGACATTTTGTTTGAATCTCATCCATTTTTTAAACAAAATAATAAGGACAAATATAGGTGCTAGTGCAGCTGAAAATTTTATTTTAATGCCGATTTTGAAAGATACAGTTGCATCTTTAATGGTCTAAATTCGGGCAGTTACAAATGTCCAGTAAATTACTCGACAAGATAATCCGTAGGTATCTTTCTATACTAATATAAAGTGAAATTTTCTTTTTCTTGCCATAAAACTTGGCGGTATTCAAAAAAAAAAAAAAAAAAACTTGACGACAAAAATGTGGGCGCCTTTTTTTCATCAAAGAAAAAATAATCTACATCATTAATCCTTTATTATTACTTATCTGCTATTGGGCTACACAAGATGGAAATAATAATTCTAAGATACTCTACTCGAGGCCGAAATATAACATATAGCTTTGTTGCGTAATTGTATTTCGTGGTGTTTTTAATGGAGACATTTAAAGTTTTAATTCCTTCACATTCAATTATCAAATTGTTAAAGAAAGTAATGTAAGGATACCACTTAATTCAAGGACTTGTACCTTGTCCCAACTCCCAACTATCAAGTTATTATAGAAATGTAGGAATACAAATTAATTCAATAAGTGCTTGGAGAGACTCCACTTAACCCTAAAGTTTAAACCATAGTTATTACTCGGACCAGACATTGATCTTGGCTATGAGCCGGTTCATTGGGTCACTAGTTCAACTAGTGAGTCAACAGTCAAACCGTAGAATCAAATAAAGAGATTTTTAAAAAATTTAAAAATAAATAAATAAATAAAAAGCTAAAGACTTCAACTTAAAGTAATAAAAAAAAAAATAAAGCCCAAAAAATGTAAACAAAAGAAGAGAAAAGAAGGTTTAAGCAATAAATTATATAATATATACTGATATACTTGTACCTACATGCTAATTGGCTTCATAAAACTAAAAATTGCATTTTTATTTATTTATTTAGGTTTTCTCTTATTTAAATTATCATATTATCACATATTAAATAGTAAAGAAGTTAATGAGATTGACCTATTAATGTAATTTTACATAATTTACAAACTTAGCTGGATTATTAAAACCCAGCGAGTTTTAAGCAAACTGTGTGATTCGGTTAGCTAGGTTTTATTGGTTTTGACTAGGTCTTGTGCACATCTGATCCAATTGATGGCTCAAATCAGTTTATGTGCTTGGTCACGTTACCCATCCAATCAGCCAGGCTGGATTGGGTTTAATAACACTGGTTTAAACCTATGAATTTGGTCCTAATTATGTTATATTAATTCATTAAAATTTTTACTTTTTCTCCAAGCAGTACTTCCACTCACACATGTTTACTCAATGTCTTTATTTTTTGAGAAGGTACTCAATATCTTTAAAAGCTACATAAACATTAATAATATAATAGTGTTTGTAAATACCAGAATTTTTTTTTTTTTTTTTTTTGATAAGGTAAATACCAGATTAGTTGTAATACAATAAAAGTTAATTGAGTGGGCCTGAGAACCCAGTTATAGGCTTATGATCACTTATATATGTATTGGGCTCATTTCTTATGTATGGGATTAGTATCTCACTTCAAACCATTGCTCATAAAAACCGATAGTTTGCAGCTACGAATTCAAATATGTATTTTGTGTATTTATGCATGTTTATAATCATAATAAACAAGATGGTATTGGTTTGTATGGTTTGCACGGTATTAAGATTTTACTGATATTAATTACTACACGATTAAGAAATCTGTTCTAGCATGGAAAAATTCCTTTTGGTGCTTGCTTAAATGTCTTTAGCAAGACTTAATTAGGTACATCTATTTGACTGGCCTACTACGATTTTCTACTAGATATATATATATATATATATACCAAAATAAAATAAAGTAGCATTCAATATTAAAATTGGAGTACGATGGTCGGGGAGGAATTTGGTTGAATATCACTATCAAAGTACCAACACGTGTATTGAAAAAAAAAAAAAAAAAAAACCTTCATTCTTTTGATAATAGCTTAAATTATAGTATGTCTCATTATGAAATCGAGAGGATCCTCCCTGGTTGAGAAGGTAACTAAGTTCGACAGTGATTGATAATTATTTAGGAGTAACTAGTCTTCCGAGATAGCTAACACGGCAATGAAAGGAAATATTTAACCATGCTTCTTGTGTTTTTTTGTGATTTGTCAGCTTCTGCACACAACAAATGATCTTCATGCATATCGAATATGTTCACACTTCACAGCAGATCTAAATTACAATCTTTACGCGTGCTTGCTGATCCTTATTATTTGTCATTAAAGTTCACTGGCATATAACCAATGCAAATGCATAAATACATTTAAAATTAAATACAATTTTTATTATAAAAAAATAAATAATTAGTCAAATTATTACCAAAAAAAAAAAAAAACAATAGCATGTAACACAAGCATTAATGCACACGTATAGATATATTTAAAATTAAATACAATTTTTATCAAAAAATATAAATAATTAGCCAAATTATTTTTTTAAAGTAAATGTAATTAGTTACATATTAAAATTCTTACATAAATTTAATACTACTTAAGATCATTTTTTTTCCCTAATATTTGATAAGATAGAATGTGTGGTCATTTTTATTGAGTATATGTAATTTTTTTTTTTTTAAATATCTATATATATGTTAGGCTGGGAGCCCAATCTGAGGATATCTAGTAGTCCGAGGATAGGTAAATGTTGTCATGGGAGTCCGCGTTATTAAATGAAGGGGTGGAGTTTGGTCACAAAAGTCCAGGAAGGTAGTCCAAGGAGGAATGCCTCATTGGCTGAGCAGAGTAGAGGTCCAAAGGTATGGTCTGCCATCCAGGGCAACATTCTGGGAGATTCTATTGATAAGAATACACATTATGAAGGCACAAGGTAAATGGGAACTATGAAATATCTAAGAGAAAGCTGCTACCACCATATTGAATGCTTTGTAACTAACTCTCTAGCCGTATTAATGAGGAAGTGATACCTGAACAGTAATTTTCAGCTTTGCAGCTACTCCCAAAGATTTTAAAAAGGTACTGATGGGACAATGATGAACACTAGCAATCTAATCTACACATAGAGGTTGGAGATGAAAGAAAGAAGATAGTATAAAATAGAAAGAAGATCTTGAGGGAAAGGGATAGAAGGATTAAGAGAGAAACACTGTAGAAACAAGAGTTGGACTTGTAATCAAATTTGAAAAAGATATATACAAGAACTGATCTCCTCGAATTGTGTCGATGACGATTTTCTTTAGACAAAATCAATTTATCTTTGCTTTTTTGTCATCTGGGCCAATTGTAATTGTTGTCTAACTCATTAGAACCTAAATTTCTAACCCACTCTCTACAAATTCATTGTATTAGGCTCTAGGAACCAAATCGAGGCCTTACAATTGACATCGTCTGTGAGAAAATTTCTTGTGTTATAGTGAGTTTAACGTTCAATTATGGTAGGTTCAGGATCGAATCGAGAGGAATCTATAAGGTCCTAACGTCAAGATCATTTTCTCAATCTTGAGCGAGGAAGGGACCAGGATGTTAGTGTTCATACCACCCATACTAGCAGAAGCCAGTCTCAAGGTAGGAGCCACGTCTCTTATGAGGAGAATACCAGGGCCATGCAATTGGAGATTGATGGTTTGAGGAAGAAGATGCGCGGCCAGTGACAAAGACGAACTCCTTCCAATTCTGGCTCCTCATCTGATGATGGTCAAGATGGTAATTACAGGCCCAGGTCAAGGGCTCCCTCCAGTGAGTCTTTCTCGTGTGATGAGGATAGCCCCCATGAATGCAGAGATAAGGGCTCATCTTGCAAAGGCCTAGGAAATGACGCTATGAGCAGACCGTTAAACCAAATTTCCAGATCACCTTCACACGCAAAATTGAAGGAGGAAAACTTCCTTAGCGGTTTGCTTAGCCAACATTCACCATGTACAATGGTCGAACAGACCCTTTAGAACATGTAAGCCACTTCAACCAGAGGATGATTGTTCACTCCAGGAACAAGGCCTTGATATGCAAGGTGTTCCCATCCAATTTGGGGTCTATGGCAATGAGATGGTTTGATGGTCTGAGAGAAGGTTCTATTAGCTCCTTTAAGGAGCTTACTAGGGCATTTGGGGCCCGGTTTGTGATTTATAGTAAGGTTTCTCGGCCCTTAGACTCCCTGTTGTCTATGACCATGCAAGAAGGGGAGATCCTGAAAACGTACTTAGACAGATACTGGGAGATGTTCAATGAGATTGATGGGGATTTTGATGATGTGGCCATAAGGACTTTCAAGGTCGACCTACTTGCTGAGCATGATTTGAGAAAGTCGTTGACCAAGAAGCCTGTAAGGAGTGTGCGTCAGCTCATGGACCGTATTGACAAGTATAAATGGGCTGAGAAAGACCAGCAGCAAGGGAAATGGAAGACTAAGGTTATCCCTCAGGATAGGAGGCATATATATGAGATGTTGGAGATCAAAGAGCTAAACAATGAAAAACAAATTTAATGAAAGGCACAATTAAATCAATGTCAAACTATATTTTTTTTCTCATATGTAAGAGTTGTTAACCGGTTATTACAAATTTGTCAACATAATAAAACTAAGCTAAATAGGTATCACAAATAGCAATATTGTGGGAGAAACTCACAAAATTCTAGTGATCCAAGAGAAAACAATGTTGCATTATTAATGAGAGTTTAAATTATATATATATATATATATAGACCATAAAAAGTCACAAATAAAGTGTTGTAACTATTAGAAAAATAAAAAATAAAAAGAAGAAGAAGAAATTAGAAATAGTTTCCCCAACGATCACAAATGATTATATATCAAGTGATACAACCCTTGGCACTTAGAACATGTTTGGTATTGCATTGTAAACAATAGTTTTCAGTGTATAAACAATATTACATGTATTTTCACACACTTTTTCACTCACATATATTTCTAAAAAATACAAACAACGTTACTAAAACAACATTGCCAAACGGGCCGTTAATCTTGAAGAAAATGTAATTCTGCACAATCTCGCCTAAAATTTGGTTGATCAAATTTTTAACACGAAAACTAAAACTGTCAAATAGATATTTTCGTTGGAAATTTGGAAAAATTTTCATTCAACTTACTTTTTATCAGAAATCTGATGAAATTATAACAATTGTATTTTCCACTTACTTTTATAATGTTGCTTTCACTTTGCTCCGTCTAAGGAGATAATAACATGTTTAGCAACAACAAAAAAAAAAAAAAAAAAAAAAAAAAAAAAAAAAAAAAAAAAAAAAAAAAAGATAATAACATTTGTCCACTTTCAACTTGCATGGGATCAGATAGTATTGCTCTACTTCTAAAGTGGAATCAAATTTATATTGATGGGACCGACGAACTCTCCTTTCCCAGACGACCTCATCAAATATATTCGTCCATCTTGACACGGCATGGACGAAGGCAAGCGAGTCATTAATAAGAAGATTTAATGCCTCGGACAGTTACCAATTAGTTGGTAGACCGTTTGAGGCTCATCAAAACCCGCATTAATAAGCCCTGAGGCGTTATGGAAGAAGCACTAAAGCCACAATTAAGGCCCTAATGGCTAGAAACTACAAAACTATATATACACACTAAGCAGAGACAGACATGGTACATAGACACACCCAAAAATACTCTTATATAGATATCTCTGATATTCAAAACTTTCTTATTTTCTTTCAAAAAATTTCTATACACTAATTTTGGCATCAGAGACGTTGTGATAGGCACCACACCAGTGACCACCTTAGGAGAGCATTTGTTCTACATTTGCAGGAATAGTGATGAGGATTCAGCTTCATCTGGACGAACCTACAGGATTTACGATTTACGCATCATCATGTATTACAATATATTTGAAAATACAAAATTTTCAACAAAGTCAAAGTTTTTTTTTCCTATATGAATAATGATCAATTTGTCCTTAGATTTAATAATAATTTAATCATTTCCTTCTTATAAAAAAAAAAAAAAATTAATCATTTCCTTTTCACGTCATTTTCACTTTATTCCATATAGAATGTTAGTGTATAGATTAGGCTAGATTAGCCCATTGGGCTTAGCCCAATATATTACTTGTACTGTACTCATGTTACTTGTACTACACACATACCTAGCCTATATAAGGCTCTCTTTTGTACATTGTTTTACACACATCAATATACAGACTATTCAGTCATTCTCTCTCACTTTATATTGTTAACATGGTATCAGAGCCTTTCCTCTGATTTTTTGGTCCCTATGAACATCTCCAGCGTTCTTCCGCTACCTTTGCCTTCATCCAATAGTCACTGTCTGAAGCAAGTCACCGCTATCACGCCCACAACCCTAGAACACTCGAATTTCGTCAGTTTGTTGATCAAACCGCCAAAGTCAAGGCACACATTGACAGATCTGACAATCCCAAGCAAAACCCAACCAAGAACGGCCAAAAATCACCTCTCACGCGCTCCCACGTGCCGGCTGAAGTTTCTGCCACTCGATCACACGCCTCTATGCACCGTCATCCTTTCACACGCGCCTCACGCACTGGTCACTCTTTGTCATGCGCTTCCACGCGTCCCCCACCCGCCTGCTCCGTATCGCGTCTTGCCACGTCAGCCCTAGAGTGACGTCACACAACCACGCCATCATCCCATGTCAGCATATGTCAGCATCTAGTCGTTGACCGTTGACCAGACCGTTGACCGTTGACTTGACCGTTGACTTTGACCAAAGTCAAAAATTTTCAACAGGACTTGTCTTGCTCAGTTTTTCGCGTAGATTCTAATTTTGGGTTTCGCTTCTGCATTTGAGGTCTCTAAATCTCATTTTTTGGTCATTTTCTTCATTATGGCTCAACAAAATGAACAAGACATCATACGTCCTATCACCATTATGTTGGATGGTTCTACTAGCTATCATGCATGGTCTCAGAATATGACTATATTTCTCAAGGGTCGTAAAATATGGAGATATGTGACTGGTTCAATTCCTAAGCCAATACCAAACCCTAAGTCCAAAGTCACAGCTACTGAAGAGTCTTCCAAGACTACTGTTACAACAGATGATTATGAATATCGCCTAGAGGAATGGGAGAGTATTTAGAGTAAGATCTTGTCTTGGTTTATCAATACCTCTATTCCTTCCATTCATAATCTTCTTCCTCGTCTTGAGACGCTGAGGTTGCCTGGAAATTTTTGACCAATCGCTATAATTGTACTAATGATTCAAGCTTGGAGTTCCACATTGAATCAAAACTTTATCAAATGTGCCAAGAGACAGCTCAGTCTATTTCTGATTTTTATTCTCAGACTTCTACTATGTGGGAGCAACTCTCTGCTGCAGATCCTCCACTAGTGTGTTCTAAGGACATTGAGCTCTTTGTCAAATATCGAGATCGCCGTAAATTTATGCACTTCATGATGGGTTTGCGTGAGGATTTTGAGCCTACTAAGGCTTCTCTACTTAGTTGGTCTCCTACTCCTTCTCTTGACGCTACAGTCAAGGAGCTCATTTCTGAGGAGGACCGTCGGCTTACTCATCACATGTCATCATCTGATCATATATTGGCTACACCATCTCCACAGCCTTCCATTACTGCATTCACTGCTCCTCCACGAATAAACTCTGGGCGTCCCACCTCCTAGTCTTCCAAAGGTACTCGCTGCGAGTTTTGCCGTGCTAAAGGCCATAACATCTCAGTTTGTTGCAAACTGCAGAAATTTATGCAAGAGCAGAATAAAGCTTCTCTTCCTCGGGCAGCTGTTGTATGTCCTTTCAATCCACCGGTTCCTACAGGTCCATCTTTGGCTTCCTCACTTACTACGGCTGATATTGAGGTAGTTGTTCAACAGGTTTTATCCCGCACTTCCACTTCCCTTTCTGTCACCTCAGGTAAACAACTTTGGTTTTTTGATACTGCATGTTGTAACCATATGACTCCTGATGAATCCCAATTTTCTAATAAGGCACCCTTAGAACATCCAATCACCATTTACACTGCTGATGGAACTCCTATGCCTGTTAGTCATAAAGGAATAGTCTCTTCTCCTTGTTTATCCCTTAGTACACTTTTCATATCCCAAAGTTATCTCTCAATTTGCTTTTTGTTAGTCAACTTTGTGAATTAGGCATAGATCTTCTATTTACTAATCATGGTGTGGATGTGCAGGATCCCCGGACGGGTCAAGTGCTTGGGACAGGCCATAAGGTTGGTCACATGTTTGAGGTTCATGACTTGAAGATTCCTTCACAAGTTATTTCTGCAGCTGCTATCACTGCCACCTCCTCACCTAATCTATGGCATGCTCGTTTTGGTCATCCATCCTTATGTCGTCTTTAGTTATTAGCTTTTCAAGGTCATTTAGGTTCAGTTCAATTTCAAAAATTTGATTGTACTTCCTGTCATTTTGGTAAACAAACAAAATTACCCTTTAATAATAGTGACTCATTTTCTTCTACACCTTTTGATCTTATACATTCTGATATTTGGGGTCCTGCACCTGTTCCTACTGAGAGGGGATCTAGATATTTTGTCATATTTATGGATGATTTTTTCATTATACTTGGATTTATCTGCTCACCATAGT
>NW_027069847.1:296600-334931 GCF_002906115.3 Quercus suber
TAACAAATAAAATTTTAAGCTAGTTTTCTACAAGTGAAAATAGTAACAAAAATGACCTAACTCTAGTAAAACACCAAACATTATAGTACATCAATCCTTAATATATATATATATATATATCCTTTTATTTTCGGTGAATAAGATATCATAAAAGAAAAGAACCTACAAGAGAAAGTACAAAAGCAGGAACAAAATCATCCCAATCATGAATCCTTAGGGAAATTCAGGGATGAATATATGAGGATTTTCCTGCAAAGTTACACAATACAATGGGCAACAAAACCAGCTTTTTCTAAATAGCATGTGATTAACATGACCATTCAACAAAAGAATCTAAAACAATTATAGTTCTAGACTTCTAGTAGTAATAGTACTATTTTCAATGACCCATTTGTGGGGAAGTCAATGTGATTTGAAATTCGTGAATCACATTTAGTGCATCTCCTCACACAATAACAATTTACCCACTAGTTCTACTATCCTTACCAAATAAATACAACCAGAAATACTTTTAGTGAGCTGCCTAATGGAGTCTATGAATTATTATATGTTTTACTAACATCTTACTTATCAACAAATACTCTAATTTATGGTCCTTTAGGATTAGCCAATGGAGTCTATGAACCATTGGTGTAACAAAATTTATGAACCAATTTTAAACAAAACCCAATAAATCAAAGCAACTGAAACCCCAACCCAGAAACAAAAACAACAGCAGCAACAACTCCTTCAGTCAAAATAAGTTCTAACATTTACATTTCTAACATGTGTAACCCACAATGCAAAAAGCTAATTCTATAACATAAATTCAGCAAAGGAGGAACGGAGAACTACCTAGCAAGCGAGATGAAGAACGACGGCAGCGAGATGAAGAACGGCGCAGCGGAGAAGGCGGCAGCGAGATGAGAACGACGGAACAAGAAGAGAGAGAGGCCGTGAGACTGAGAGCACGGGTAGCTGATTCAGGAGTGAGAGTGAGTGGATTTTGAAAGTTTGAAAGTTTGGGAGTGAGAGTGTAGAGTATGTAGTTTGTATTGGGAGTGAGAGTGATTGTATAAAGACTGTTTCTGAAACTAGGGTAAAATAAAAGGTTAAACAGAACTCGAGTTTTGTAAACTCGAGTTCGTAAGATTTCCACATCAACGGCTTTTGCCAGATCAGCGACTGGATCTCGAGTTTAAAAAAATCGAGATGCTAGTATTATATATTGTTTCCAAACCGGGCAACTAACGAAATCCTTTGTATATTATAGTTATTTAGCAAGGGTGTTCTGATTTAAGAGAAGAACTGTTAACCTAACATTAATAGCTTCTCTCTTTCATCTATACTCGACAGTTAAGCCCCTCTCTCACCTCGAATCCACCTCTCTCCTCTATCTCCTCCTCCTCCACCTTAGTTTTCTCATAAAAACCAAATTGGCCAGAGAACCACGGCCACATGCAAAAAGGTTGCAAATTAATAAGTTTTTGAACAAGGGGAACTTTCATAATGTGAGTGATTGGGCTAGACTACATCTCTTTGAGAAGGGAGAAGTTTATGCTCGCAAAAAAGGTGTGCGCGTCATATTAACAAACTTTGAATAGGGGACATAATTTATAGACCTCTGATTGATGGAGATATTGTGTTGATTAATAGGCCTCCGTCCATTCATCTGCACTCCCTTCTAGCATTATCTGTTAAGCTCCTACCGATAACCTCAGCACCTTCTATAAACCCACTTTGTTGCTCCCTTCTTCGTGGGGATTTTGATGGTGATTGTCTTCACGGCTATGTTCCTCAATCAATTGATGACAGGCTTTATTACTCTGCATGTGGCCGTGATCCTCTTGCAGCTATGGGGTTATTTTATGTTTTTCATTATAATATATTGTAAAATAATTGATATAAGGTTATTGCAATTGCAATGATAACTTTGTTACAAATATTTTTCATTGCAATAAATTGTAAAACAATTTAGGACAAGGATTTCCTACACACATTTTATTGTAATAGATTGTAAATAAATGAGAAAAATAATTAAGATCAAATTATTTCGACGATATATTTATTGTAATAGATAATTATTTAATGCTTTTCATTACAGTAAATTGTAAAATAATTGATATAAGGTTATTGCAATTACAACAATAACTTTGTTACAAATATTTATCATTGCAATAAATCTTGACGGAAATGCCTTAATTGAATAAATTTAAAACTTAGAAGACTGAAATTATCGAAAATAAAGTTAGGAGACTGAAATGAAATCTGAAGAAACTTAAAGGGTCAGTCTTACATTTTAGCCTAAATATAATACACACACACACACACACACACATATATATATATATATATATATAATTTCGTATTATATTAATAAAAAAACACGTTTTGAATAATAATTGCCATTTTCGTTGTATGGAATGAACTGTAAGAATAAAATTTTATATTAAAAAAAAAAACATAATGAAATTTTATAAATATGTGATATGTATCTAATAGAACAATCATGTTGAAGTGGCTTGCGTGTGGCTTGAATTGCACAAGCCCATGTTTGTTTAAGTTGGTCCACTATTGACCGAATTCAACTAGGAATATAATTCCTAGTGATAGCCGACCTTTATATATATATATATATATATCAGTTTGTGTTGAACGGCAATACATAGAGAGAATTAGAACAATTCCTAAAAACTAGCAGCAGCCGCATAAGAAGAAGAATAGTATTTTCTTGTCTTGTGGGTGAGAGAGAGTGCTAGGGTGTAATTAGGATTTGAGTTTCTTGAAAGTGTTCTTGTGCACTATTGTATCTCCCTATATTTTTATAGTGAATTTCTCCGTCGTCTTCGTGGAGGTAGGCAGTTTGCCGAACCACGTAAATTCTTGTGTTATTGTGTGTGCTTGTTATTTAATTTCCGCTTATTTACTGTTATTGATTGAGTCCTAGGGTGCTATCTGCACAACAATGGTATCAGAGCAAGGTTAGGATTCAATCTTTTGAACACAGAAAGATGTCAAGTAAAGTATGATGTACAGAAGTTTTGTGGTAAGGGAAATTTTTCTCTTTGGCAAAGGCGGATGAAGGATCTCCTAATTCAACAAGGAGTTCATAAGGCTTTACTTGGGAAGGAGAAGAAATCGGAAACGATGAAGGATGCATAATTGGTAGAGATGGATGAGAAAGCAGCTAGTGCTATTTGTCTCAACCTAGGTGATGAGGTCATTCATAACATCCCAGAAGCAAAGACCGCAAAGGAGGTTTGGGAAAAACTAGAAGGTCTTTATATGAGAAAGAATCTGACGAACAAGTTGTACGTGAAGAAGCAACTGTATAGTTTGCATATGAAGGAAGGTTCAGATCTATTGGAGCATCTCAACACGTTTAACATGTTGAATACCCAATTGTCAAGTTTTGGGGTGAATTATGAGGACGAAGATAAAGCATTACTCTTGTTAGCGTCGCTTCCTACTTCTTTTGATCATCTAGTGACTACATTGATATACGGGAAAGAGACTATAGTACTTGATGAGGTGACTAGTGCTCTCTTGTCACAAATAAAAATGAAGCAAGATGGTGATGGTTCTCAGGCTGATGGACTTATTGTAAAGTCTGAGTCAAGCAATAGGGGCAGAAGTAGGTCAAGAGGATGGAATTCCAACAGGAACAGATCACAGTCTAAATCACGTGCAAAGAAAAATGTAGAGTGCTTTTATTGTCACAAGAAAGGGCACTACAAGAATTAGTGTAAAGAGTTGAAAGAGCATTTAGAGGAGAAGAAGAATGTAAAGAAGCCCCTAGAATCAGCTAGTGTTGCTGAAGAAACATCAGATGATAATGAAATTGATGCAAATTTACTTTCAGTTTCATCAAGTAACAATGTTCTATTGGAATCTTGGGTTTTAGATTCAGCATGCTCATATCATATGACTCCAAAGAAAGATTGGTTTGACTCGTATAAGCCTTACAATAGTGAAATGGTCCAAGTGGGCTTGCATGTGGCTTGAATTGCCACAAGCCCATGTTTGTTTAAGTCGGTCACTGTTGACCGAATTCAACTAGGAATATAATTCCTAGTGATAGCCGACCTATATATATATATATATATATTAGGTTTGTGTTGAACGGCAATACATAGAGAGAATTAGAACAATTCCTAAAAACCTAGCAGCAGCCGCATAAGAAGAAGAATAGTATTTTCTTGTCTTGTGGGTGAGAGAGAGTGCTAGGGTGCAATTAGGATTTGGGTTTCTTGAGAGTGTTCTTATGCACTATTGTATCTCCCTATATTTTTATAGTGATATTTCTCCGTCGTCTCCGTGGAGGTAGGCAGTTTGCTGAACCACGTAAATTCTTGTATTCTTTGTGTGTGCTTGTTATTTAATTTCCGCTTATTTATTGTTATTGATTTGAGTTCTGGGGTGCTTTTCATTACAATAAATTGTAAAATAATTGATATAAGGTTATTGCAATTACAACGATAACTTTGTTACAAATATTTATCATTGCAATAAATCTAAAACTGATAGAAATTCCTTAATTGAATAAATCTAAAACTTAGAAGACTGAAATTAGGGAAAATAAAGTTAGGAGACTGAAATGAAATATGAAAAAACTTAAAGGGTCAGTTTTACATTTTAGCCTAAATATAATATATATATATATATATACACACACAGATTCACATATATATATATATATATATATTCGCATTATATTAATAAAAAAACATTATTACGTTTTGAAAATAATTGCCATTTTCGTTGTATGGAATGAAACTGTAAGAATAAAATTTTATATTAAAAAAAAAAAAAACATAATGAAATTTTATAATCATGTGATATGTATCTAACAGAACAATCAAAATAAATTTAAGATATAAGTCAATTAGTTCTCTAATTACGAATCTATCATTTATAAAACATAGACAACCAACAAGTTAAAATTTTCAAGAGCCAATATATGTAAAATGATATGATATTATTATTATTATTAAATCCTCATTTGCAATCATTGACATTGGAATTATATGACCCAAAGTCAATTTAAACAAATAAATTATTTTACCAAAATAAATAAATTGATAAATAAATTAATTTACCAAAAGTCTATGTAGGCACGCACATGTAAACGATTTGAAAAGTACAAGAGATAATTAATTTTAAGCTCTTTTTTTTCCCTTGAGAATGAGATAAGTTTAAGCTAACTAAGGTGAAGTAATATGATTTAATTTATCTTGGACTGCACAAAATCTTTATTTTCTTTTTTAAAAAATAAATAAATATATATGTGTGTGTGTTATATTGAGAGAATTTTTAATTCCAAAGTAATGGAGATAAGTATTACCATGGAAAACATAAAGCAATAGTGTGCATGTCCATAGTCATAAAATGGACGCAATAAATAAACATTTTAAGTGTCCCAGAAGTATTTCCTAAAAAATTATAAATGGTAAGAATTATTGATTTTTTTTTTTTTAAAGAATTAGAGATTAGATCTTAAAATAATAAATAAATCTTTAGTATGTCTAACTTACCATAGTGTTTACCATAGTATTTACCATAGTGTTATGTACATTGTAATCTGTGGAAAAATTAATGAAAGAATTATATATATATATATATATATGGGTATGTATATATATATATATATATATAATCCCAAGTACAAAGAAAAAGAGAAGCACCATACCTATCAATCATAATATTTTGTTTCCTCTTCCAAGGTATTCTGAGAAAGAAAATATAAATTAGCATAGATTTAGATGAGGTTAAAGGATTTTAGGAGGCAAAAGACTTGTACTAAAACAAAATATGGAATTAGCAAGATAGTAATGTTTTTCGATGTGATGGTTGTGATATGGTGAACTAAGGTCAAGGAAAATAACCATTACTCAAAAGAAGAAGTGGAAAACATTTACAAAACCCCAAAATTAAACAAAATATAGGGAAGATCGAGAGATTGTTAGCTCATTGAAATACTTACCAAATTGTGATGATGGATTTTTGTTGAATAACAATCTCTGATCGAAGAAATCCCATCTCAATCTCAATAAAGAAAGTCCAGAATTTATTGGTGGGTGTATTTTCTTTGTGGGTGTGTTTTCTACTACTTTGTTCATATGACAATTTATTTTGTCATAATGCACTTTGGAATAATTTAATGTTCATATGATCGTTCAAGAGAATGTGTAAGGTCATATATTCATAATGCAATATTGGATTTTTTTTTTAATGACCAATATTGAGTATTTTAATATTTAATATGTTCAATATTAAATATATATAATGGTAAATATATTGGAGTTTTAATATGGATTGATGCTAGCAAAGTGGTATATTGAGGATAATCCCACAATTTGTAGCTCTATGTCACATGTTTGATAAAATGCTTACGAAAAGAGTTAACAAAAAAAAAAAAAAAAAAAAGGATGATATGTCTGTTGCAGAATTCCTAGTTTTTTTAAAAAAAAATATTGATAAATAACATATTTTATGACTACATGTTTTCAATGATAGTTATAATAGCATTATTATAGTTGGTAAGTTACATGTATTTAATTATTATTTCAGAATGTGTAAAGTCATCTTTAGATAATTAGATATTAATATTTTAAGAAAATATGTCATCTTAAAATAACCAACTGATGGGAATTCCACATGGAAAAAATTACTTGCAAGGTCAAGGGATTGAAGGAAAGAGATGTGGGGTGATATGGTGTCTAGCAACTTTTTGTTTTGCAAGTCCATTCCAATGACTCTTTGGTGTTTGTTGCCACAGGTGACCCCCACCACTGGCAAAAATGAAAAGATTCATTTCAAGTAGCCAGGACACAGAGAGGGCTATTTATGTGGGACTTGAATTCGAGAAGTGCAAGTTTATCAGTTTCATTTGGAAGTATGGTAGCTAAAGAAAATTTTAAGATTGATATGGGGAGGAACAGAAGAAAGATGGCACAGACGATTAGTGAAAAGAGTGGTGTTGTCATTACTAGATGCCAACTGGGAGGAAGAAAGTTGCTGCTCTAGAGAGATGCTAAGATAGGTAGGGAACTCTCACACGAATAATTGAGAACAAACTAAACAATCTTTTAGATGGGTACTGCTCATATAATTGATCTCTAATTCTACAAATGATGCGGATTTGATGTGAGTCGTCTGCTTGCTCTATTTTACAGTTCATAATATATATTGAAAATTTTCCATGTAAGTTGTCAACTGCTGTTATTTTTGAGTTTTAATTCTATAGTCAGTTTTTTTTGCTCAAATTATCCCTGAGGATTAACTATATTTTAGTTTTAACCCACATTTTTTCTTATCTCATATTCAGTTTTCCTCAATTTCAATACCTCCAATATTTAAAAAAATTTTGAAAGATAATGTACCTCATAAAATTCTCAACGAAAAAGAGTAAAAGTTAAAAATATAGTAATAAACACCAAATTATCTATGTCATACTATGTAATAAAATAACATATTATCTTTACATATTATCTTTATAATGCAATATGATAACATATATAAAATCAAAGAAAAGAATAAATTAAGATAACAACTTAAAAACACAAAAACTAAATCACATTAACCTAAAGTAAAGTTCTAAAGAACACAAATATTAATCAATTTAAAGTAGAGATGCAAGACAAACAATCTACCAAAAAAGAAAAAAAAAACTGAGAGAGAGAGAGTGAGAGAGTGAGAGAGATAACCTTTTTTGTGTAGGAAAACTATGCATAAAATGGGAGAAAGAATTGCAAATTTATAATAAATAGATGAGAATAAGAAAAGCGAAAAAAAAATGAAGATAATGAGATAGAGGAAGATTGATATTAGTAGTGGGGGGATGAATAGGTAAACGGAGGGGAAATTTTGGAGAAAGTATAACAATAAGTTGAGAATTAATAAGAAAAAAAAAAAGAAAAATAAGGGAGAAAAAAGGAAATGAATGGATGATGTGGCTTAACTGGAGTGTAGTAACAATAAATGTTACGCTTCAACTTTTAAATATAAATATGCAAAAATAAAAATAAAACTAAAAATCTATCTCTCTTACAGAATTTGTCATTTGTTTGTGTAGCTGAGTAAAAACTAGTAATGTCCCATATGGGCAAACAATCTAGGCATGATCAGTGGCGGCACTATAACTTAATCAGGGGGTTCAAATGAACTCCCTGACTTCAAAATATATATATATATATATATGTAAAATATATATATTTTTTTGTTAGTTTAATACCTTTAATTTATTCTTAAAAATATTTTTTTGCACAGCTTGACTTAAATCTTGCACACCTATATTACAAGTATTTTCGACTTTAAGAGTAAAGAATACGTGTTTGTTAATTGTAAGTGTAATTCTTTTTTATAAATTTATATTATATGCGTGTGAGTGTGTCTAATATTGATTGTGTACATTACTTTTTGTTATAATGTTATTTGTGTAAATTATGATGCATATGGTTATTTGTGTGTACAATATAAATATAATATAACTTTATCATAGAGAGGGTTTTTTTACATGTGTGTGTATTGTTATTATATTATAATAACTTTTGTTATAAAGTAAGTAAAATTCAAGAAAAAAAAGCTGACCAAGGGGGTAACACCATCAAAAAGTTGACGTCGTTATGGCTGAAGGGAATAAGACAAGTTGACGATCTTGAAGCTGACGGTCTTAGTGAAACCTTGGCTTGGTCATCACACATGAGTATATAAGGAAATTACTTGTATCTCATGCTTAATGTTAGAATCCTACAAGGAAAGGATTCTGTAATATAAGCTCATTAGGTTTCCTATAAAGAAAGGACTTCTAGCCCAAGGAAGAGATGGTCAACCCTCTATTATTAAAAAAACTTTAATACCCTCACAAATCAAGGTACGCATAATTAATCCATCTCTAGCACCCTAGAATTGTAAGAAGTTCTAACTTGACCTTCAGAGGGTATTTGGCCGGCACCACATCAGTGCTCTCTGTTAGGTCTTCTCTTTTCTTTGTGCAGGTGACGTTTCCAGTGTACGAGTAGTGTATGGCTCACTGGTGATATTTTCAGCATCATCAAATTGGTTTCTTCGAATTTCAACAAATATGAAACTAAATGTATCTATTTACTCCCTCCAAAATCAAGCTTTTGGATTTTTTATTTTATTTTTTTTATTGTTTCACATTTATATTTTCACAAAATTTCAAATGCATTTCAACAAAAACTGATTTTGATATGATTCTAAACAAACTTGATAAGTTGATGTAAAGTAAAATAGTTCGAATTTGTTTTGTTTTGTTTTTGGTTCATCTTCCATCAGAACTACCCCTATTATATTATGTAGTTCGCCAAATACCCTCATTTGATATTTGAAATCATTGTCATTTATTCATAGCTATAGCCTATAGATACAAAGGTTTCTACCATTAGAGTTTTCAGAAATAGATGTCTTGGAAACCAATCAAGCTAATTATACAGACCACTAGATAACTTACGCAAAGTATCTAGCACAAAATAATAACAGGAATAAATGCGATCCTCAATCAAATTGAAGCACCATTGTTGCCAATAAGGATTTATATAGAGAAGAGAAATAACTCCCAGGCAGAATATGATAAAAGACACCGAAAAGCTGACAAAGAAGACCAGAGGATCAATTTTGTACCATTTCTCATCACTTGCATCTGGTGTCGGGGTGGAAGGTGAATCATCTATGCTGGTGCAATTCTTCAATGGTGGTCCACAAAGAAATGGATTTCCTATATAACTGTTAGCATCAAATGTCCCAAACTGTGCTTTCCCATCTGGAATTCTACCAGATAAATTATTGTAAGCAACTGTGAAGACCTCCAAAAAATTTAGTACGATTAACTGGGGTGGGATTTCTCCACTCAAACTATTGTGAGAAAGGTCTAAGCTTTCTATTTGAGTCAAGTTGGAGAATGTCTTTGGAATGGAACCTGTCAACTTATTATAAGATAGATTTAGTGCATGGATCGAAGAAAGCATTCCTAATTCTGCTGGGATTAAACCTGTTAGATTGTTACATGAAAAATCCAATCCAGACATGAAATCAAGAAAGCCACCTTTGTAGGAGTTAGTCCTGTTTTTTGTTACAAAATTTGCTTCATCTTGCTCACACAAAGCTTCCTGAATATGAAATTCAAAATTCTTCGCTAAGAGACTTCCATATGGGTAAGATGGATCCCACTTCAAAAAAGCAAAACCTCTATCTTCAAACCTAAAATCATCGAGCCCACGCCCCCCAAAGGTGATGTATCGAAAGCAGTTAGGTATTGACCCAGAAAAGAAATTACTGGAAAGATCTATTAAATTTAATTTGTTCAATCGACACAACTGAGTTGGAATGTAGCCACTTAAGGAGTTTCCTTTCAACAACAGAATTCTTAAGCTCGAAACTGTTCCTAGTGCATGGGGAATGGTGCCTGACAAGTTGTTATAACTAATATCCATTGTCATGAGAGTCGGTTCCATTGTTAGATTGAAAAATTCTTCTGGTATAGATCCTGAAAAGAGGTTCCCTTCTAAATGTACATGCTTTAAGCTTGATGCTCCTGACCAGGAAGGCAAAGATCCTGACAGAAAATTATGAGAAAGGTCCAAAAAAATAGGCGTTTTTCCTTCACATTGCAAATGACCTCTGAACAAATTATTCCGCAAGATGAGCGTTGATCCATACGTTTCATTGCATATCCAGCGGGGAATCGTACCAGACAGATAGTTGTTGCTAGCATCCAAATATTGCAGGAGAGTGTATTTGTATAATAAAATTGACAAAGTTCCAAAGAACCTATTGTCATTGAATTCCAGAAGCATCAACCTAGTTAAGTTAAACTGGGTTGAGATTAAATTCCCTTGAAAATTATTATATGATAATTTCAAAGCCATCAATTTCAAGCAACCTGCAAACAATTCTTGTGGTACCACGCCTGAGAAGTTATTAACAGACAAATCCAGCCTCTCCAAGAGACTCATGTTACCAATTGAGGAGGGGAGATGACCTTCAAAAGCATTTCTAGACAAGTCTAAATTCTTTAGGTTGGATAGGATTTTCCCTATACCTTCTTGAAGCTGCCCTTCAAGTTGATTTTTTGACACATCTACCGACGAAAGACTGTCATTAAGATGAAGTGGCAAATGAAACTGACCAAAGAAAGAGTTATTCTTCAGATTGACATATTCTAGCCTTGTATTGTTTTCAAGCAACCAACCAGGGAACCGTCCTTTCAACTTATTGTGAGAGAGATCAGCAACTTTCAGGTTGTACTGGTGATGGAGAAATGTTGGAAGTTCACTAGAGAGCTTGTTTAGGCACCCTGATAGGATGAGGAACTGTAACTGAAACGAAGGCACCCAACCTGAAATTTCATTTATCTGGAATTTGTTGCCATCACATGTGAATCGAACTAGTTCAAGCATGGAGTGATTAGCAAATGAGCTGAATGAAAACAACCCATCAAATTTATTAGAACCAAGATCAATGTACTTAAGGGATGTCAGGCTAGCTATCCAAGACGATGAAATATTTCCAGTGAATTTGTTTCTAGAGAGGTCTAACAGTTGAAGAGACGTCAAATTGTTTAGGCAAGGAGGAAGGGTCCCTTCAAACTTATTGTGTGCAAGATCAAGCTCTACAAGTTTATTCAGTTTACATAAACCTGGAAAAAGGAATTTAATCAATATCCAACACCATTATTATTATCATTGTCAATATCTTTCATTAATTAGTTTCAATTTTTGCAAGCATTAATTATATCATTACAATTAATAGTCACAAACTGTCATTGTCAAATTTTAATATTTAACAGTACTTACCTTGTCTTGGTAAAGAGCCTTTAAGACTATTGTTACCCAAAGATAAAGCCTTGAGAGATGATAGTACCCCTATTTGAGAAGAAACAAATCCATTGAATGTATTCTCACTCAAATCTAAAATCTCCAAACTGCCGGAGGTTGCCAAACCTATGGAGCAAAGGATAAAGGACGATTACCGAAAACATAAAACAGATGGTTGCTATAGAAGGCAATTTAACCCTGTATCCTCAACTTCTCTGAAGTAATAATCAGTCACATATGTTGTTCTATCCTATATAAAATATACTCTTTGAAGAGTCCCCAATTAGCAAATTTTTGGTTAAATCATTGTCAATATCTTTCATTAATTAGTTTCAATTTTTGCAAGCATTAATTATATCATTACAATTAATAGTCACAAACTGTCATTGTCAAATTTTAATATTTAACAGTACTTACCTTGTCTTGGTAAAGAGCCTTTAAGACTATTGTTACCCAAAGATAAAGCCTTGAGAGATGATAGTACCCCTATTTGAGAAGAAACAAATCCATTGAATGTATTCTCACTCAAATCTAAAATCTCCAAACTGCCGGAGGTTGCCAAACCTATGGAGCAAAGGATAAAGGACGATTACCGAAAACATAAAACAGATGGTTGCTATAGAAGGCAATTTAACCCTGTATCCTCAACTTCTCTGAAGTAATAATCAGTCACATATGTTGTTCTATCCTATATAAAATATACTCTTTGAAGAGTCCCCAATTAGCAAATTTTTGGTTATGTCCTACAGATAATGTTTTATTAGGCATACCTTTATCTCATTTCCTCATTCTGGTCAAATTTAAAAAAAAAAAAAAAATTCTTATAGTGCATTAATTGGTCTCTGTTAAGTGTTACAATTACACATAACCTAATTATATTAAGCAAGACCACCGCGCACCCTTAATACGGTGGTCTCTCTACAAGTATAAATGATTGTGGAGTGTGGGGGCAAATGTCAAGGTTCAAATCTCAAAGAAAGAGCTTCACACACATATACACTTAGATTAGACTAGAGTAGAAATTTTATCTTGTATTAAAAACAAACATATATATATATATATATTAAGAAAGATCATTCATCTTTTATATATATTTTAAAAAAAAAAGTTTCAGTTTGCTCAACTAGTAAAATCTCTAATGGTTGAATAATAAATCTAGGGTTCAATTTCTGCCTACACCAAAAACCAATTGGTGTTTGGATCTAATAATAAAGAGCTATTATCAAGAACAGATGTCATAGATTGAAACTGTCTCAAAAAAAAAAAATTAGCATGACTTTTTTCTTTGATTTTTCCTAGCATCACCTTAATATTCTTGTTTGGCATATGTTGATATGGATTGCTCTACCCTGGCTCAAAATCCCTCTAAATATCATTATGTTCAAAAATGTAAAAGAGGTTCAAAAGAACAACACAATTTGCAGATTGCTAAAATAAAAGGAATATTATACTGATTACTAATAAAGATGGCATAGGAAATACAAAGGGTGAAGCCAATTGCAGAGTGCAACAAGATTCAATCAAATTTTAGGAGGGTTTAACTAATTGTATCAAGAAACCTCCAAATTGATTTAAGTAGGAAAGTAAAACGAAGTATGAGCAAAATCTTGGCTTACCCTGTCGAGAAAGAGGTTGGTGTATGTTGATATGACTTGCATAAGATGCACCATGTGCACTAGAAGTGCATCACATAGGATTACAAACGAACCCAGTGCCATTTAATGCACAAAATGTAGTGATCTATTTGATCATTTAATTAATATACTGAGTATACTGGAATTACGGTTTCAACCATGCACACGCTTTTTTTTTTTTTTTTAATTTCAAGAAAGATCACATATCACGTTTACTTTCAAGTTAGAATTGATTGATAACATGTTTTCCTATAAATAATGTGACAATTGATCCCCAAAGCCTAAAAGACCAGTTTCACTAGGTAAGGGGTGTCTAGCCCTTTCTCACTTTGTTACTTAGCATCTAACTATAGATTAAGGGTTCTAGATTAGTATTTATCCATATAATTTTACATTTTGTAAAATGTAATTAGGACCAAGGTCATATAAATCTTCTCTTAGATTGTATCTAGGACCCAACTGTTAAGAACCTATTGATTCCTAATGGGAATGGGTAAAAATTGTAGAAAAATGTATGGAAATTTTAAGGAAATTGGCCTAATTTAAAGTAGTCATCCTAGCGATAAAGAAATATCAAGAGAGAGACGAAATATGTGTATATGTGTATATGTGAGTGAAGCTCCCTCCTGGAGACTTGAACCCCGACCTTTGCCCTCCACACTTCACAAGCACATACTTGTTAAGTGACCATCACACCATGGGTGTGCGGTGGTCAAAGCTTACTTTCAAATCTAACTAAATGAGGACCATTTCAAACTTTCAAATCTATATTAACTGGTATTTATGATGGCTTTAACATATCAAGTGAGTTTTAGAGAGAGAGAGAAAATAAAGTTGTCGCTAGGTAGTAGATATAATATTTAGCTATATATTTATATGACGGTAAATTCTAAACAATACACCAATATTGATTAGTACTAATATATATCAATCCTTTGGCCAAACTAAAATAATCTCCGATATGAAATTTACTCCCTTTGTGTGTGTGTGTGAGAGAGTGAGAGAGAAAGAGAAGGAGATTTGGATGTAAGGTTCTTGAGAGAGTCTTTGTCCCTTTATTGTAATATGTTACTATTATATAATATTATAGTTATTATTATCATTATTATTATTATCGTTATTATTGTAGTGAAGTTCTCCTTGTCCACCATGGATACCAATAATGTAAAATTCTTGAGTTTTCTGTATGTCCTTGTTAATTTATTTTTGACTTTATTAATGTATCTTTGATCTTTGAATCCTGGAAGTGTCATTGCACAACATGCTACATTTATTTTGTGAACATGTAACTTAATGATAACAGCCCAACCTTCTATTCCCAAGAGCATAGTGTCTTATGAAGTCTGAAGAAATTTTATTACCTTGAATAGGCAGAAAACCGTCCAGGAAATTATCACGTAAAATTAAGACCTCCAAGCTTCGTAGATTAGCCAGGTCTGCGCCGTAATTAGTGAAACACATGACAGACAAAAAATTCAGTAACATGTTTTTTTCACATGAAAGAAAGAGTCAGTGATGCTTTATTCTATTTTTATGAAAACGCAAGACAAGGGAAATATGTGGAATTTAATTAAGATGGACAACGAGCCTATAACTAATGAAGCAAAAGAATAACATGGCTTTTCTGAATCATGAATGTTAGAGATATATTGACCCAATAGCTTTGCCCAAGCCTAATCCTTCTTCACTCTCATATTATGGAAAAAGAATTAAGAATTTTAAACTTCTTCCTCTTCTACTTGATTCTAGTTTACATCCAGGACTCCGAGACGCGTGGGAACTTAGCAAAAGCCCCATGCAGTCTAACGTTTTACTTGTTTATTACCTTTATATTCTCTTGAACCCAGCCAAGCAGAGCATTACGATTTGAGCGCAAGAACAATTTTACATGTATGGACATATACCTGTATTTTGCAGTCGACCTTCCATTCTATTATGATTCAGGTCCAGGGATTTAAGGACTGGTAGTGCACCCAGATCCCTTATAATCTCTTTATTGAAACGATTTTGGCTTAGGTCTAGCTGCTTCAGCTTCGTCAGCTTGGACAAACTTTCCGAATCTGAAAGTGCTTGAAGCCAGTGTGGCAATCATTCATTAGAGAACACAAGGACAAATGATACAGGAATAAAATATATGAATGAATAGTATTAAAATCCCGATTGTCCTAAAAGTATCTATTGAGATGGTTTGGACAAACTTTCCGAAACTGAAAGTGCTTGAAGCCAGGGTGGCCATCATTCATTAGAGAACACAAAGACAAATGATACAGGAATAAAATATATGAATGAATGGTGGTAAAATACTTATTGTTCTAAAAGTATCTATTTAGATATGATAAATTTAATTATTTAATCATGTTTTTTTAACAAATAGAATATAAATAAATAAATATTTATTTCTTAATTGAATGTTCGAAAAGAAAGGAAATGAGTGGAATAAATTTTTTATTTTTTCTTTGAGAGTACAACGAAAAATCAAAGGAAATAACTGAATTTTTTTAAAACAATATTATTATTATGTCATCTCTTTAATAAAAATTGAGAACATTTATGAAAAAAACATGTGTACCTTAGAGACTTCCTTTTATAACTTGGTTACAATTTTTCATTCAACTCTGAATTCGCGTTTTATGCTTATTGTTTATCTTACTGATTGCTTTAATCCATTGGATTATTATTTGAGCTAAATATTGTACATCTATCTTTATTAAAAGTCTACCATTAACCTCATTATAAAATTCTATGTTTTTATTATACTTCAAATTCAGAAAATGGTATAGCAATGAACCTATAAAGGCAATTTTGTTGCAAAACTGACCTGGTCAGAATAATCTATCCGAGTTGCACACAGAATGTAGGAAAACCGTTGGGTTTTATGGGGTTTATCGATTCAATTGCATAAGTAGTCCAATTAAACAACCGAACCGACTTAGGTACCGGTTCACCAAGATAGTGGTCTAACCAATCGACTGATCGAGCCAGGTTAGGTCTAATAATTGTACTTAATAGAGTATAATATATAAAGTAAATTTACTATTATACTCTTGACATTTGATTTGTCTTTTATCAAAACAGGAATAGAATCAATATTTCATTTTCATTTCATTAACTTGTTTCTTTTCGTTTTGGAGTGAAATTTCATTAACTTGTTTCATGAGCAACAAAAATAGTAATTTTATAAATTTTAGCAGCGAAATCAAACTTTTTTTATACCATTTTTAAAATAATAATAATAATAATAATAATAATAATATCTTGCAATCTAATTACCTGAATGGAACCCTACCAATTGAAGGTACGAATAGAGTTCTTAAAATTCTAAATTGCTAATTAAAGGAATCATATCTGACTTTACCTTTCTCATTTTAGATTTAGTAACCTTCAGTAGGTTGGAGATTTTAGACTTGAGCTCAAATAAGTTAACTGGAAGTGTTCCTCAGTCTATAGGGGCACTGTCTTCTCTCAAGGCATTATCTTTGTCACAAAACAAACTTAATGATTCTCTACCAACTAAAGGTAACTATATATATAAAAGTAGAGTAAATGTATTTATTTTTTCATGTATTAATTATTTAAAGGTGACACACTAATTATTTATGTAAAATGAATGTTTAAAATGATTTTTATAAGATTTATAATATAATAATAATAATAATAATAATAATAATAATAATAATAATAATAATAATAAAAAACTGATTTGAAAATTTGACATTCTTGCTAAAATTGAATTGCTTAATCAACAATTGAGACAAAATACAACAAAATACCACAAAAGATCTAATCAATTTTATTATACACAAACAGAATATAAAAAAAAATTATTTTGTAAAAGTGGAAAATAATACATAATTGTATCCTTGTTTTTTTTTTTTTTTTTTTTTTTTGCTTGAACATAACCATAAAATTAGTGAAACTAATTAAACATCCGTCAGTTCACCAGAGCAATTGGTTCATATTCTTGATTATCCTATCTATTTAATGACATGTAATATAATTGAAATTGAGAAATATATCACATAATATAATTTCTTTCAAAATGTTTCAGAATGCAAGGCACATCATATGAAACATTGGCTAGTTGTATGTAAATTCATGACATTCACAGCCACGACTCTTCTCAAGTAGATATACGATTTACATTGTGTTGTGCCCGTATGTGTATTGTTTTTCTAAAACATAATCAGGAGACGAAATACTGAAACTTATTCTCTTTTCAGGCTTATGTGAATTGAAGAAACTTGAGGAGTTAGATCTTTGTGAAAATAACTTTGAAGGAAACCTTCCCCTGTGCCTTAACAATTTGTCGTCTCTCAGACTGTTAGATCTCTCTCAGAACAATTTCACCGGCAATGTTCCTTCATCTTTGGTACCAGCCTCACATCCCTTCAGTACATTGATCTCAGTCATAATCTTTTTGAGGGTTTATTCTTATTCAGCTCATTTTCTAATCACGCTAAGCTTGAGTTTGTTCGGTTTATAAGTGATAATAGCAAATTTGAAATAGAAACTGAAAATCCAGGTTGGAAACCTATGTTTCAGTTAAAGGTCCTTGTGCTATCTAACTGTAATTTGAACAAGCTTGACAAAGGAATTCCCACATTTCTCTCTCATCAGTACAATTTGTTAGCAGTTGATCTGTCTCAGAATAACTTGGCAGGAAGGTTCCCTGACAGGTTGCTTCAGAACAATACAAGACTAAAATTTGTAAAGCTTCAAAGTAACTCTTTCATGGGTCAGTTCCAGCTGCCACCCTATCCTAATATGAATCTTTCGTGGATGGATGTCTCAGACAACCACTTTGGTGGGCAGCTTCCAAAAAACATAGGGACAATACTTCCAAGGCTATGGTTATTACATTTATCAAGAAATGCTTTTCAAGGTCCTCTCCCATCCTCAATAGCTAATGATGAATCTGAGAAATTCACCAATGAGTCGCACAATGCCCTTTTCGCTTATATGTTAACCTGCACAAAGTAAAGGAGAAAACCTATCAAAGGGCGCCGGTGTGGTGCCGGCCAAATACCCTCCGAAGGTCAAGTCAGAAAGTATTCTCACAACTTTAGAGTGCTAGAGAGGGTAAAATAATGCGTACCTTGGTTTGTGAGGGTATTGGAACTTTTATAGTAGTAGAGGGTTGACATCTCTTTCTTGGTGCGGAAGTCTTTTCCTTATAGGACTCTTCTTGTAGAATCCTAAACGTGATGGACAGATCTCCTCATTATAGGGAAGATCTTTACCAAATATATAAGATTTCCGGAGTCCAACTAGCGCAAGGACTCTATTTAGGGCCTTATGAGAGTGGGCCCAGATATCCCCACTAAGGGGTCCAACAGGCCCATGGCAAACCAGCCCACCTTCCTTCGCTTCGTCCGTATCCGGTCCGTCCACACGAGATCCGTCCACTGGAGGCCCGTGCAAATGACGAGCTCGCCCATCCTGACGTCCGCGGACAATATTCGGCCCGTTCAATCACAAAAGGCATCCTAGCGTGTATTTTCTCCCTTTCAGTTGCCCCCTCACCCGATGGGTCCGTCATGCATAAGAGAACGGACCCATGGGGTGACAGATCTAAAACTCGGTCATGTCTCCATGACACTTATGTCCGTGTACTTTCATCCGTACAATGCTGGATCAGGAGCTAATGCATTAATCATCTGTGCCAAGTGTCATCCTGTCAATGGCCGTTGTTTTGGAACGAGGTGTCACTTCATCTTCCATGCACCTCCCTTATAAATACCAATCCCCCGCCCCTCATTTCCCCATTTGTTGCTGGAAGAAATTGTCAGAGCGAGTCCGTCACACCTGTCAGAGAACAGTCCGTTCACTCACATAGTCGTTGCCTGCCACATCTTGCTTCAATCTTTTGGTGAGTTATTTTATACCCGTCCTCCTTTAATTTTCTTTAGCTCTTATTTATTTCTTTACTTCATATGCCCGTCGTTCGTTCCAAACCCGTCAGAGTCTTAGGTTCTGTCATTACCTGTAGGCCATGTCTAGTGCGTCGAGTAATCAGTCGGTCGTTTGTGACGGGGCGGATTACGTAGGGGTATACCCGTCAGGTCCTAAAGACCACGACGTCCCGAGCGAAAGTAGTCCATCATCATCCTCCTCGTCCTCAACACATGAGGGCCTGGAGATGATCGAAATCCAAGAGGGATCAGCTGACGACGAAGAGCAAGTAGTTAGGTCCGTCGTGGGAGCTGATGGACTTAGGGAGTTCATCTTGTCCCCAGAGTGGACGGTACACGCCTTTACATCCACTATCAAGGAGGGCCATTTTAACACACTTAAGGTCCGCTACCAAATCCCAGACCACATCCCACTCCGTCTACCCTATAAGTCAGAAAAATGTTATTATGAAGGAGTTGACGGAGTAGGCGTGTACGAACAGGTGCTTAAAGCTGGCCTGAGATTTCCGTTGAGTTCGTTACACCGCGAACTCTTAAACTACTTAGGTATATCCGTCAGCCAGGTGTCCCCTAACGCCTGGAGAGTCTTCATCGCGATGGAGGTTCTGTACGGAGCCATGTCGGACGGTGGGAGAAGGTTTACAATAAAAGAATTCCTCCATTGCTACCGTTCGAACGAGATAGACAAATCGATGGGCATGTATAGCTTCGTTCCTAGGAGCCCCGTCCTGAAAGTAATTTATGAAACCCCAGACTCAAATAGAGACTGGAAGAGTCATTACTTTTTCATAGAAGGAGATGACTGGATGTGTTATCCAGGGGAGACGGACTACATGCCCGTCGACACAGTTTGGGGCATTTTAAACCCATCCGGTATGGCCCATCATAAATGACTCTGTGCAGCTTAATAATTCTTATAATGTTTCTAACGTCCGTCCTCTTTGATGCAGTTCGACGGCGTCCCCAAATTACACTTGAGGAATTCAGTTTCCTTGAGAGAATTTTTTCAAAGACAAAGCCCAAGGAACGGACGTGGGCCAAGCTCGTCAACCTCAACACAATCTACTGGTATTGTGACGGTCCTGAGCCAACCCCGGCGACTTTAAAGTACGAGAAGCAGACCCGTCTACGTGAGTCCGTCTACCCTTATGACTTTTTTCTTTTACCGTCATTATTATTATTTCTTAGTCCGTCAACCTTTTTCAGAGATGGAGGATGCAAAGAGGCGAGCAGCCATAAGACTCCAGGCTGCGAAGAACAAACAGACTGGAACGGACCCCATGGGGACGGGCTCCAGCAAGCAAAATTTAAAGAGGAAGTTGCCCGTAAAGGGTGACCGTCCACCAAAGCAGCCCAAGGTCCCCCTGGAGCTGATCGTCGGCTTGATGGCTGAGGGGAGTAAGTCAGTTACTTCGGCAAAGCATGGTGCGGGCAAGGGGCTGATGACGGGTCCGTCTGGCGAGCAAAAGAAGCCACCCGTCTTGCTCCGTGAGGATTCCAAGTATGCCTTGGAGAGGTTATCGTCGATCATTACCACCGACGACTACGAGGATCTTGGGAATCACTCGACAGAGGCGATGGGGGAGATGGGCCTCTTCAACATTGCCCAGGTAATTACTCCGTCGTCCTTAGTCCATCCGTTCACCATTTTCTGCCTTTAAATATTTTGCTTACTCATTTTCGTTGTCCCTCAGGCTATGATCATGATGAAAGGCTTGATGGGACGGTGTCTCAACCACGAGACGACCATTGGCCGGATTAGTGGGAAGGCTAAGGTGATGGAGGAGGAGCTGCTCGACCTCAAGGCCTGGAAGGTCGCCTAGGAAAAGAAACTAAGGATGGCCGAGACGGCCCGGGACGAGGCCGTCCAGCTGGTGGAAAGTCTGAAGAGAGACTTGGTGGATAAAGACAATGAAGTCCGTCAGGCCAAGGAGGATGTCGTACGCGAGTACAGAGACTCCAACGCCCTTATTGCGGAGCTGAGTCTTGTCTTTAACGACGGGTTCGACGATGCTCTCCGTCAGGTAAGGACGTTGTACCCAGAGATAGACTTATCCACTGTCGCCGTCACTGCCCCCGAGCCGTCAACCACCCAGCCCGTTCAGTCGGAGGATACTGATGCTCTTTTTGACGAGAACGTCTCTGTCTGCGAAGCTCTTATGGATCAAACTGCTGCGGACAGCCAGGCCAAAGACGTTGGGGACCGTCCAGCTGAAGAGGGAGATGGAGCCGATTTGTAATAACTTAGTCTTTGTTTGATTATTCCTTTTTTTCTTCTCTTTTTTTTTTTTTTTTAAGTGTGGAACAATTTTTACCACCCGTCATGTTTGTGGGGTTTGTATATACATTGACCGTTCAGTATGTTTATTTTCTGCAAGGTCTGTTGACTTTTTGTTTTCTCTTTGTGGNCCTTAAAGGTAGAGAGGGTGTTGGGGGCTAACTTACCGAACCACACTTAGCTGGTCCTTTGAGTGTGGTAGGGAACGCCCTGCACATGATCTCATATGAGACCTCTTATAGGTGCATAAGGGTTTTGAATAACTTTAGATGATCGAGTGGGTCCCATGATCCATCGTATGTTTCCACCTGCAGCATTTAGAACTTGATTGGAAGGGGAAAGGAAGTCACTTGCGCTATGAAGGGTTAGTTAGTCTGTTGAACTAGCTTGTCCAGGTTGGTGGATACCTGTCCCCTTACAGTGTTCATTATCATGTCTATATTCTCTTTCATCATCTGTATATCCTACGCCATGCATATCATGCTACTCTCCAGTTTTGATGGGCGATTGGTATCTTCTTGGCTGTCTTGCCTGCTGGGGATATTGCTTTCTTCCTCATCTTTCCTTTCCCGACAGTCTCCCATCGAAAGGTGACTACCGTTCTATTCTTCATTGTCTCATTCATCGTGTTGATCTTTGGACGTCATTCATTCCTCTGGTTTAGCTGCTACTTCAACTCCTAGTTGCGCTGGGTGAGCCGCTCAATTGGCGTGGCCAGGGTTTGTATTTGTCTCTCCAAGGCGTTGCGAAGGGGGGGGGGGTTTCCCTGTCTCCTGGTTGATGATGCCATCGATCACATCTAGACCATGCAACTCTTTTTCCTAGAATTCGAGATACGGCTAATCACTCATTCCCACAGACAGTGCCAACTGATGATGCGCAAAAATCGTTAATGAGCTGATTTTCCTCAATTGCTCCAATGGGTACCTGAAGAACAAGAAATCGAGAACCAACAGAGAGCATTGGTGGGGTACCGGCCAAAGACACTCCGAAAGTTAAGTTAGTGAGTGAAAGATCTCCAAGAACTCTATAGTAGCTAGGGATGTTTGGCATACCTTAGGAAAGAGGAGGTCTAATGCTTATATAGTGGTGAAAAGCAAACCAAGTTCCCTTGAATGTGGGAGTCTTTCCTTGTAGAGGATATTTGGAGTTAAGGCTTCAAGATCTTAGGGTCCTCTTTCCATATAGAGGAGATATGAACATGTAGTAGGGTCTTTAGGCATGGTGAGCAAGTTATTTCCATGTAGGGACAGATGCATGGAGAATACGTAGAGGATTGTGGGACCCAGCATGCTTATCCTTCGATATGGTCATGCAAAGGATAAGGTGTGGATTGTTCGTTAGGCATATGTGAAAGTTACCCATTGAGTCTTTAAGGAGAGTGGCATATCGATCTGTCTAGACTTTAAGGGTTCTAACAGGGCTTAAAGCCTGACAGGCCCATGCTTGGTAGGTTTTGTGACTTGTCCATCGGGATGGCAAGGATCAGGGGCGTTAGTCATTGTGATCATCTCGCCAGACGGGGAGGGGGAAATTTCTGTCCGTGCCTAATTAAGCCTGAAGGATGGATAAATAATGAAACTCTCTTAAGACGAAAATGCCCTTATTAATGATATTGAAGGATGGATGTGGATATAAGTTTCAAGAATTATAGTATGCTGAAAGTTTACAAAGGGCTTGATGGGAATATGAAACACATTTTGGTCAGTAGCACAATCAGCATGTTTTAGTATTTCTAAAAGAGATATTCGGTGTATAAATAATTTTTGGAAAAATTACAGTAAACCCAACTGTGGTTTGACCCATTTTCACTTTGTCTACCCATGATTTAAAACTTAACACTTTGCCCACTTGTATTTGGCTCCGTTTGGTTTCTGTTACTTATCTCTATTAAAAACATGGGTAAATAAGTTTATTTGTTCGTATTTTATGTCTCTCTGCTCCAAAAACATAAAAATAACAAAACTATACAAAGAAACAACATCAAAAGGGAGATTTTAAAAAGAAACTAAATAGATAGAGCTGGTATCAATTTCATATGCTTCATTCTCTCTCTCAGAGTCTCAAACTCTCATGGTCTCTCAAACTCCCATCCCATTGTCTCTATCTCAAACTTCCATCATCTCTCTCTCTCTCTCTCTCTCTCTCTCTCAAACTCAGATCTATAATTTCTCTTTCTCATCTCTTCTCTCTCTATGGCGTTGAGGAGACCAATTGAGCATTACAGCGAAAACCCAGTTAACCCAGCATTATAGAGGTTGGTTAGATGGAAACCCAGCAACACCTAGAGTTGAGGAGGCCAATCAGACTGCATCACTTTGTGGGATTTTTTTTTTTATTTTTTATTTTTTATTTATTTATTTTTTTTTTTGCTTTTGGGTTTTGGGTATGATCTGATTTTGGCTTGCATTGGTTGATCTGATTTTGGTGATGTTGTGGCTTGTGGCAGTTGTGGATTGTGGGGCAATCGATGGTGGTGGTGGGTTCTGATGGTGGTTGCATTGGCTGTAGATGAACAAGAGAGAGAGGAACAATAGAGAGAGGATGAGATTTATGGAGTGGTGTAACAATCTGATAAAGAATTTGAGGGTTTTAAATGCAATAAGCAATTGAAGTTGGGATCAGGTTGTCTTGTTTGATTTTTGATTTCATGTTTATAATGTCTGGGAAAGAACAATGGGTAGAAAATGTTATAACTTTTAAATCTGCACTCAAAGATTAACAAGATTAACTCTATTGGAAAAAGCCAAAATTGATGAACCTATGAAAGGAGATGGATTTCATTCAATACCAATAGCTATGTGGTTCAACATCCTTTCCAATTATGTTTTGAATTTCTGTGTCATTTTCTCCTACAAATGAATTGTAACTTCAAGTGTTTTAAAAACATTTGTGTCTTTGTTTCTTCATTTTTTTTTAGCATTCTTTCCCACTTTTTTTTTTCTTCTGCAACATCTCCAAACAGTAAATTCAACTTCTCAGCCCAATCTCTTTCAAACAATTTGATTTGTAATTGTTTGGAATTTTATAAGTAATTTTTTTTATGTTTTTTGAAAAATTCAAACCCTAACCTTTTGATTTGTATTATGTTATGTTTTGGTGGTAAAAATTGTTTTTTAAACAAAAACCAAAGGTGGATAATAGAGACCAAACTAAGCTAAACACAAGTGGCAAAATGTTAAGTTTTAAACCATGATAGGCAAAGTGAAAACAGGCCAAACATATGTAGATTTACTGTAATTTCCCCATAATTTTTCTCCATTGTAATTATCAAATTTATAAAAAAAAATAATAATTAATTAAAAAAGAAGGTAAAAACAAACTTCAACACAAGCATGTGAAGAGAATTCAGTTTTCACGGCCCTAAATCAGTGTTTTTGAAGGATAATGAAAAAATATGAAAAGTTATTACCATACAGAAGTGTTAACTCTTTATGTAGTCTATAGGGAAGGAAATACTATCATACACTACACACGTACTATCACACACGTGGTACTCACAAAAAACAAGAGGTTCTTAACAGTGTGTGTGAAATAAACCGTGCTCGTAAATGGCTTAAATTAGAGTGAAATACACAACTATTGCGTGCAGGTTTTTTTTTTTTTTTTTTTTTTTTTTTTTTTTTGGAGAAAGAACTATTGCGTGCAGTTGGTGACTTTGTTAATCCGAAAATAAAGTCTTTCGAGTATATATGGAAGTTATCATCTCACAGAGAATGTTAATTGTCGACACACCTCAAAGTTGAATTATTTTTCTAATCACTCAATTTCTTCTACAAATTAATAGTTAACCATACCAAACGAAGAGAACGTGAATGAAAGAGGGGAAAAAAAAAAAAAGAAAAGAAAAAAGGCAGGATTCAAACATACCTTCATTCTCAATCCAACCACCAATCTCATTAAATGATAAATTTAAACTTCTTAGTTCCTTGAAAGCCCGGAATATAGAGATATTCAAGAGCCAGATTTTATCATAATCCTTGTAATAAAATACTTCGTCCCAATTATCGCAGTCAATATAAAGAACATAATCAGATATTTGGGTAACATTGTGGAGAGAGAGTTCAATCACATGACCAGTGGTGGAGTTGCACCTGACTCGTTCCCAACCACAACACTCACTGTTTGAGTCATCGACCCATGAAGGGAGAAGATGGTCGGCATCATCACCGTTGGATCGGACGAACTCCTTAAATTCTAGCAGACCCATCCTCTCCTCTACAAAGCATGCTCTGTGTCCACAAATTTGAACCAAAACCAGCAAACCCCAAAATAGGTTCTTCATGAAAGGCCAGGCCATTGTGAAAAATGAAATACTCCCTTACACACTGCTAGATCAGTTTTTTATTATGCTACTCCTACTTGGTGGAAAAATGGTCAAGTCAATGCGTGAGAGTTGGTGAACCATAATTTAAGCACATTACAGGTGGTAGCCATCCTGAGGCTCCGGGATGGGAAATACTTGTGTAGTGTAAAAATAAGTAAAATTTTTACATGACTTCTTTTTTTTTCTGGGCGGAAGAGAATAGTAATGGACTTGACTGTGGAGTGCTTTTTCAATAAAGAATTGGAAAGTCAAACTTTCTCGAGTCCATCACGGCACAAACTTGGTCCAAGCGCGCGTTTGAGAATTGCGGTAGTATGCGATTGCGTTTATTTTTTTTGTCGGTCTCATGATACTGTTTATAGACCAGTCAACACAAAAACCGCATGAACAGTATATTTTGGTTTTAAAAAAATATTTTACTAAAGTATTTTTAATAATAAATTTTTAATTTTTAGAAAATAAACAGTATCTAAATACATCTTAAGAGAAATGGTCATTAATTGTTATCCGAATAGATTGCATATTGCTATTATTGCTTGGAGGGACATTAGTTTTTGTTCTCTTAAATCCAGGGCCAGCCCTAGGGCTATTAACTAGGCCCCTACTAGAGAAAGAGTCTAAATTTGGTGGGCAAAAATTGTTTAAAAAATATATTTGTTTTAGGAGATATTAAAAAAAAATTAGTTTACATTTTTTTTTTTCACTATTAAGAAGGCCAAAGAATTAAGTACGTTTGGGAGCTAATTAAAGTTTAAGCTTATTTGAAAATTTTAGCTTTTTTTGGGTTTATTTATGGGCTTGTTACATATTTTGGTACTATTTATGTGTCCCATTATATTATTCAGCTAGCATTTAACTTTTTTTTTCCCCACACTTTCAGTAAAAAGTTTTCAATTTTGGCTAAATAAGTTGTTTCCAAATAGACCTTAAGTAATGCTAGAGAGAGATAAATCAAATTTAAATAAATAAGTGTTACAAATATACATATTACTAATCATAAGTAATTCAAATTGAAAAATGTTAAAAATACTATAAATTTTACTATTTAAATTTTTTAATTTGATGTGACAATGAATATGATAGATGGATTTCAACAAATTATTAAATGCATTTTTTAATAAATTTTTTTGATTGATAATATATCTTTGTAACTCTCATGTTGTAAATTTTATAATATCTCTAGCATTTTTGTAAGCCTCATGTCATTGATCACATCCATTACAACATTAATTTGTAGTAAAATTTGTTATAACTTTAGCATTTTCTCAAAAGAAAATCATATTAAAAAGTAAAAAGAACGGATTTTTTTTATAAAAAAAAAATTATTGTATAAAATGCTGATTAAATATTATTTAAGTGATAAAATAAAGACCCAATTTAAAGATTTTGCCTTAGGCTTTCGAAACGTTTGGGCTAGCCCTACTTAAAATGAGTAAAAACCAATATCCCTATTCAAGCTAACGCCGAAGAATTTAACTTGGCAACCCAAAAATTAGCTTCACACAATATTAGTCAAGCTCTTGTTGAAAATGATACAAAGGTTTGTATAGATGCTATTAAAGGATCATCCATAGCATCTTCATGGAGGATTTAGGTTCTATGTTTAGACACTACCAAGTTAGCAGCTCTTTATCAGTCTATTCATCAGTTCAAATGGGCTCTTAGAGAGGCAAATTAAGCTACTCATGTTTTGGCTTCTTAGTCTCTTACAAATAAGTACTCAAATTGTTTTGTAATTGGTTTTGCCCCTTTTGTTTTTTGTGATGTATTAGCTCTTAAGCAAGTTAAGATTTTGGTTTCTAGTATATAGTTTATTTATTTTTTTTTTGTATAATCTAGTGTATAGTTTATGTTCCTTTATTAATAAAATTTGTTGATTATCAGCGCGTGCGTGCGCGCGCACACACACACACACACACACACACACACACAAAAAAAAAAACTCTTCTTAAGTGCTTTGACAAAAATTTCCATTTTACTGTGCAGAGAAATTTATTAAAAAAAAAAAAAAAATCTGTGTCCTGCTCATATTGCAGGAACATAAATTGAAATATTAAGGACACATTTGATCTCTCTCAAAAAAAAAGAAAAAAAAAAGACTCATTTGTTATACTTTAAGTAACGATAATTACTTCTGAATAATATCAAGAATTACAAAAAGTTATATTAATAGAAGAACTATTTATATACTTAAAAAGAAAAGAATATATGTGTGTGTGTGTGTCGAGACCTTAAGGGTGGAGGAATTGATTTTTGGATATTTCAGTTGAAAATACTTAAAAGTGAGGGCCAGTTGAGCTCTAAGATTCTTGACCCTATACATATGCTCGGTAACCAGTGATAACATAGTAATAGTAATCGAATACTAAATTTGTATTTCACTGGTTGATGGAATATGATTTGCTCATAAAATTGAGCTCCTATAACATTTAATTATGCATATATTAAATATTTGTATAATAAATAATGGAGAAATGATATATCCATAATATTCTTATAATAAATTTTAAATGATAAGTTGTTACTAGTTGTTATTATTGGAGCAAAAAAGTAATCTAAGTATTAAAGTTCAAATTTAAACCAGATCACTTGCGCTAATTAAGGCGGAAAAGATTCAATTTCTGATCATGTTTTGTTAGATCTATAACTGCCCTGGCCACGATTTTCCCCTAATCAAGCAAATTTCTAGAAAATAACAGGAGATGTCATAAAATTGACAAAAACAGCCGAAAGTATCACGTTAGGCTTGTGATAATTAATGCTTGATGACTAAAAAGTCAAGGTCTACTAGAAAGTGCTTATTATGTGCGCGGGACATAGCCACAAGGGTAGAGTTGATACTTGATATATAGGAAGATCGAAAATTTCGTGTGCCAAGTGAGCAGAGACAAACGAATTAAAGAAATCTTGATATGTCCTATTTGATGTAAAGCTACTTGAGATATTTTAAGAACAATGTTTTAGGATTCATGTGAATATTAAAAGTTTTTGTAACATTTTTATGGTTAGTAACAAATCACATAAGAGAATATAATGTATACGAGCATTTGACACTTCACTCAGTCTCGCTCTTGTAAGAATGTGAATTTCATTAAAAAATAAAAACAAAATGTCGGTATCCACAATCTTATGCTTCGAAAAAGTTATACTCTTTCTAAAATAACAATTTTACTCATTCTTCTCTACTCTTGAATCAATAGAAATAAAACTAAAAAAAAAAAATTATAGATACTATTTTTAAAAATTATATTTAAGAATTAATCTTTCTATTCTCCACTTTTCATATCTCCTATTTGGAATTGACTTAGATGCTAAAAGTAATAAGCAATTTTTTATTAACAGGATATGATGTTGTGATTTCCATGAAGAACAAGAATTTAAATAATTATTTTTGTATTATACATTTCATTAAAAAATGTTGGACCATAGTTTTAGTGAATTTTTTTGATGATATATATATAGTTTGTTTCCAATTATTTATTTGTAGGAAGACGCACATGTGCACACACACATACACATACAAAGATGAAGAAGAAGAAGACTTGATATTAAGCTTACAAAAATAAGGATATCACATTTCTAGGAATCTAAATGTTAAGGGTAATGTGAATTCCCCTAACCAAACACTTAAGAATAATTTCGTTATGGAGCTTTAAAAATTTGATTTTTTTTTTCTTATATTTGATTTTGTTAAATATGATAGCATTTGAATTTATAGCTTATGTTCCATGGTTATTACTCTTTATGGAGGGAATCCCCTAATTTTATGTTTATGTGTGCTTGTGTGTATATAAACTATAAAGTAATTAGCTCAAGATAGAATCTAAGAATTTTTTTTTTTTAAACTATATTGAAAATAATAATTAAGCATGCATATTGAAAGCTCAGTTAGTGTAGAAACACTAATACTTGTTTAGATCCCCAATTTTAAATTACGGTTTAATTGTTTTTACTCTAACTTATCTAAATGCGGAACAAGAAAAAATAAAGCGCAATAAACCGAAACACTACTCTAATGCATAAGCAAGTACAATAAGTGATAAATGTAAAACTTAAAGAGTAGGGAAGAGAGATGCAAATACAAGATAACATTGAGACATGTTATCAAAGAGGAATCCGAAGTACTTGGCAAAAAACCTCTCCACGGCCCTCCAAGTCAAAATTGATCCACTAGTAAATAAGTTGGAGTACACAAATATCAAAAAGACTCTCCAAACCTAATCTACCCAATGTACTTAAGCCCTCCAAGCTTCAGATACCAATGGACTTCTCGGAGTCTTGTCTTCACTAGTTATCTAGATCTCGCAATTCCACCCGATTGCATCCGTCACTCAATGGTTTCTTCCAATGCTTCTTATAGGCACCAAAACTCCTCTCAACACTCAGAATGGATGAGGTAAGTGTTTGGGCTAAAGACCTCTCAAGGATGTGAAGATGGAGAGGTAGGAGTAAATGGAAACTCTAGAGAAATGATGTAGATGATTGTGAGTAAACAATCTCTAACTCTTAAGTGTTTGGCTAGGGTTTTCTCTTTCAAAAGTTTCTTGTGAATACTCCTTGTTCTATTTACATTTCGTTTGTAATGAGAGTTTATATAGTGTTGGTAAAGGTATGAGAAAAGGCACACTCAAAATAATCAAGTAGAGAGTTTCGTAGGTCATTCCTGACTTGACCTGAGTCGCGAATGATTCGCAAAATCCAGTCTATCAAAGACTCTTCAAATTCCAACATGTGCTTCTCACATGGCCTGTTTTGTGCATTTGCACTCACGAGCTAGTCACAAAATCATCATCTTCACAAAATCTTCACCAAACTCTCACACATAATCCTTACATTAAATCCCACAAAAATACAAGGAAATGATTGAACAGAATTACAATCAAATTTGACACGAAATTAAAGCCAATATAAAACATAGTTGTAAATCACAACTTTACAATCTCCCCCTTTGGCAATTCCATGACAAAACCCCTAAACAGACTCTAGACTTAAAACGTGAGTATGGGAATGAGGCAAAACTCACTCACACCTAATTCTAAAACTTGTGAAGCACTTGAACCATATATACATGTATCTTGAAACACCTGCACATAACAAATAGCTTCAATAAATAAGAGACAAGTAGAATACAAGGCATGTATAAAGAGCAATTAAAATGCGATCAAGTAAAAATAAAAGATATATGAACTTATAGCATAACTTGATCAAACATGAACAGTCATTAGGAAATGACCACAATGAACATTTAACGAGTAAATAATCATCCGATCATGCAAGCAATTATGAGTAGTGCAAAAACTAATTGCATGTCCAACAAGCACATGATGCATTAAAAAAAACAAAAGCAAGAAACAATAGATAACTAAAAGCATCAAGAAACGCTATAAAAACCAATATACACGAGTACTAAAGATAAACTAAGTTTTAAATTAAAGTATTGAAATCTTTAAAATAAAGTAGTATAAATCAACTATATTAAGCAAAACAAGGCAAAGAGCTGTTAGAACTTCTAAGTTGTGTGGCTGTAGGTTAGCTTCCTCCATCACAATAAGGCTTTCTCCCCCTTTTTGGCCCCCATAGCTAAAGGTTTGCCTTAAGGTTGCACTGAATCTCATCCAACTATATCTCAATAGTAGTCAAGCGAAGCTGAACATAATTATTGTAAGAATACTTGATATTTGCAAGTCCAGAAATGCGCTCATATAAACCCTCCATCAAAGTCATCATCCTATCCATGTGAGGGATAAATGATCCAGGCTGAGAGTGAGTGCTGGAAGGTTAAGGACCTGGAGTGTGAAGAGGTAATGTCTTAGGAAGTTTGAAGACACTAGAAACAGCTAAGCTTTTCCTAATGGGAGAGGCAGGAAAGGAAGTTTGAGATCCACTCTTTGGAGGCTTGGAGGGGCTTTTCTTTGCACTTTTAGCAACGGAGTGAACCTTGCTGCTCTGAAAAGAGTGCAAGGAAATCGAACCTTGATAAGGCAAGACCATTCCATTCTTAAGAGGATGAATGCCCTATAGAGTTATAATCTTCATGATTAGGCTGCAAAAAGGAAGACATGTCATTGCAACTGATTGTCTTGTAGTCCATCCCAAACTCTAAAAGATGTGAGCACAAATATCGATTGGTACTCTATTAATAAGATCCAGAGGAGTAGGGCTCTTCCATGACTGATGAAACCCGTGTTGGTCAATGGGTACAGGTTTAAGTACAGAATCAAGGTAAGAGTCTTTATTTCCTCCTCAAATCTTGAAGCACCAATTGATGTACCCATGGAGGAAACATCAAGATTTGCTCCAAATGTTTCAAGAATTTGGACAAGGGGAGCCAATCTGTCATTATAAGGGAATATATGCACATTTACCAGGTGATTCATTTGCAAAATCTTTGCTAGATAGTTTGGAGTAATGACAAAGTCCTTTCCATGAACCCAATATTTCAGTTCAACTCCGGTAAATCAAGCCTTGGAGTAGAATTCCTTGACCAACTCCTCAATAGGATCTTCAAAGCCACCAAACAAGTTAACCCAATCTCTATCAGCAAATATTTTAAGGATAAAAGTTGATCCCATTGTGTCAAACCTCACAATCATTTCTACCACCGTTAGAGCATTTTTGAAATTGTTGTTGACGGATTGAGAGTCCAGAAGAGTTTTAAACCTCTTGTTATCAAAGTTTCCCGATGATTGTTGAGTCCTCTTTGATATTGGAGATGATGTGGGATCAATCAATAGCTCTTTACCGCGTGAAGATTGATGAGGCATCTGCAAAAGAAACAAACACAATCCATACACAAAAATGGTAACAAACTTGATTAAATACAAGTTAATTCAAAAACATGTAAACAACTCTTAAAAACTAAGTGAAAGAGCATACAAAAGGACACAAAGACATGAAAACAATGCTAGAAGTATAGTTAGACAAAGAGCATTACAATATGCATGACATGTCAATTGTGATAGGGTGTGTGCAACAAGTGTGCATGTGCAATGCATGAACAAGCACTCATAGGGCAAAGTGTGTAAAACACAAGCAATGATAGAAACAAATTACAATTAAGTAAACATGGAAATCTCCAAAGTTTGGTACTCATCGGAGTCTAAAAAACTAAGTAAAAGAGCATACAAAAGGACACAAAGACATGAAATCAATGCTAGAAGTCTAGACAAAGAGCATTACAATATGCATGACATGTTAATTGTGATAGAGTGTGTGCATCAAGCGTGCATGTGCAATGCATGAACAAGCACTCATGGGGGAAAATGTGTAAAACACACAAGCAATGATAGAAACAAGTTACAATTAAGTAAACGTGACAATCCCCAAAGTTTGGTACTCATCAGAGTCCAAACGTGTGCAAAAATGCCTAAGGGGCATTTTATCAAATATTTAACATGCATAAACAAACCCTATATGATAAAAAATGCATAAACATGATGAAATATGCCTTAAAGACATGGTTAGATGCCACATGGGGCCAACACAATCATCAACAAACAAAATGGGACTAAGCCCAATCAACAAAATTGAAAATTTTTGCAATAAATTAAATTTTCCTAGCCCAACACAAAAATAACCCCAACCCTAGGTTTTATGAAATTAAAGACAAAATCAAAGGAATAGATAAAAGACACGTTAGAAAATACCTTTGAGAAGTCCAAGAAACAAAATCCAAGTAAGAGAGGTTGAGATTTGAAGAAAAAAGAAAAAGAGATTTTGTGGGTGGGAGTCGCAAAGTGCAAAAAGACAAGTGATATTGAAAACTAAAATTTTAAGCCCTTTGAAACTGTCTTTTTCTGCATTTCATGAGTCAGTGACTCGCGAATCGATCACAAGACTACTCACGAAATTTGCAGATGCACAGGGCAGATTATCACGGGTCAAGTATGTGTTGCAACCCACTTGCAAGGACTCGTGAAACTCTCTACCTGAAATTTTTAAGAAATTGAAATTCCTTAAAAATATCGCAACGTGGAACCACTCGCAAAAGTAGTCGTGAAATGGCCAAACACAAATTTTTCGACACAAAGATTTTGACATTTTGATAAAAACTTTCAACACCAAAGTGACAAAAATCACTTCCAGAAACAAATAAAATACTCAAAAAAAATTTTGATTGGATCATCAAGCAATTGAACATACACACATCACATTTGAACACGTACAATCACACAAATGAAATAAATATGCATTGAACATTAGACTTGTGTGTTTTATGTGGGTATCAAGTATGAATTAGTCCATAATCTAGTACGAAACTTCAATGATCAATTTGACCAAGTCATACACAAATAGCACGAAGTCAAGTGACCTATCTCACTAGTAGAAATGAACATATATGGCTCCTCACCAAAGTATTTACATTGATTGAAAGCTTTTCATTTGACTTCCATTTTTCATACTTTTTGATCAATACAACTCAATTTCGAGCAACGACGCCATGAAAGTTTTTATATTTCTTTGAAGAATAAGCCTTTGGCTTTCACATCATACATTTTGACTACATTTTTGCTTCACATTTTCCTAGTCTAATTAGTTTCCGAAACAATGCTTTTTCAGCTCTTTCTCCTTTTGGAGATTGACGTTTAAAGAGCTTTTAGACATTAAAAAAAAAAATGTGAGGAGATATATAGGATCAAATCCACGCATGTATCAAGATCAATCAAGACTATTAGCTAGACATTCATGACAAGCTTAAAGATCTATTTACAACAATCAAACATAGATTTTCTAAATTTCGCTCATATTCAATATGTGTACACAATAACAAGTTAAGTTTGTAAATACACTACGCCATTAGTACGAAGGTATTAGGCCAAACTCAACATGTGATATGACACAACATAAGCAACCAAACTTTTTGGGATTCTTTACTTTTTATGAGTTTTTGGATTTTTACTCAAAACAAAAGTAATAAAGTAAGATCAACAAACAAAATAACCAATTAAACAAAAAGAATTAAAAGAAACATGCTAGAGAAGAAGCATTGAAGTAAGAAGAGTGCATATGGCATTATGCATGATATTATGACCCTAAGACATTGGAAGTATTAATGCATGAACATAGTGGATAAATCATGCATAAGTACCCTTCTTCACCCACACCGCACAGGTGCTTTAGGTGAGATCCTTAGACGAAGGGGTATGACTAACATAACTCTCAAACCTCGGGGTGAAGTTAGCTAGGCATGATAAGATGTTCTTAAGCATTTCCATGACATCTCCAATGAGTTAACCATTATTTTCTCCCTTAGCTTGCTTTCCTCTTGGCATTCTTCTTGCATTTCCTTGAGCATGCAGAGAATTAACCCTTTTGAGAGTGTGAAGCTTGAAGAAATTTGGTCTTGTGTGCCTTCAAATGCCACAATGGTGGCAAAAATGCTTCACTCAAGGTCCTCTTTAACTCTTAGGCAATGACTTTCCTTTTGCCTTTGATTTTGGCTCAATGTCCTTCTTCTCAATGATAGGGATCTCAATCTTTAGCTTTTCTACATCTTTTGCCGATACTAACTTCATCTTCCTTTTTGGTTCTGCACTTGAACTTCCTTCACCGGTGTAGCCTAGACCGATTTTGTCTGAGAAAGGCTTTTGAGATGAAAGAACATTATCAAGCTTCTTAGTTGTGATGCACTCCACTTTAACATTAACTTGAATCACTTCAAGTTCAAGAAACTTGATCTTTGAGTAAGCATTCAGCAGCTCCTCTTTCAAGTCTTCAACTTCACACTTGGCATCCTTAAGTTGTGCAAGAGTAGATTTATGGTCTTCTTTAATTCTCTTTATTTTCTTGATTGCAATCTTAATAATTTTTGCACACTTGCCACAATCCTCAAGCAATGCTTCATAAACATCTTGAAGTTTCTTATCACCTTTATTGAGGTACACTTCCTCATCATCCAAAACTTCATCTTCTTCAACATCGGAGTGTACACTGATTTCCTTAATCCAATCACTCAATTCATCTTTGGAATCAACAGAGGTAATTGCCATAAACGCAGAGTAGTTACCATCACTATCACATTCTTCTTTCGAATTTAAATTTGAGCTATCCAAATCACTAAGGGTAGTTGTTAGCACCTTACCCTTTCCTCTTAAATAGTTCGCACACTCCTTCTTCAAATGCTCATGTCCATTGCATTCATAGCAAACAATCCCTTAGGTTGGTGATGACTCTCTTACATCCTTCTTCTTGAAGTCTTTCTTGTCATTCTTAAAGGATGATAATTTTCCTTTGCCAAATGACTTCCCATTGTTCTTCATCTTTAGAAATTTGTGGAAGTTCTTTGCAAGATAAGCCACCTCTTTCTCAACATCATCCTCATCCGAGGAATCACTGGTTCTCTCATTTATGATTTTGAGAGAAAGTGATTTGCTAGACTTGTGAGAGGGTAATCCGAGCTCATAAGTTTGAGGAGAACTAACAAGTTCTTGGATCTTGATCTCATCCAAGTCTTTACTCTCCTTAATGGCAATAACTTTGGCACAGAAGCTTTTGGATAAGGATCTTAAGACTTTCCTTACAACTTTGGCATCCTCAATCTTTTCTCCAAGATTAATCTTGGCAATGACAATCTCATCGAGTCTCCCATAGAATAAGTCAAATAACTCATCTTCACTTCATCAAATCCTTTAGTGAGCATTTGCAATTTGGTGTCCTTGACCTTATTGGTTCCATCATAGGTAGTCTCGATAATTTTCTATGCCTCTTTAGCAGTCTTCACATGAGAGATCCTGTGAAATTCATCAACAGAAACACCATAGAAAATTGCATTAATAGCTCTGCTGTTGGCATTTGCCAAAGCAAGGATAGCTTTGTCCTACTCGGCCTTGGGTGTTGTTGTTCTCACCCAAACATTATAAATGGAATCCCAAATGATCTCATCAATAGCATATAGAAAAGCATGCATACGTACTTTCCAAAACACATAGTTACTCACATCAAAGAAAGGAGGTGCAGTGAGGGATTGAGATCTATCCATCTCAAATGGGGTCTAGGATCACATAAGGATAACGAAATCCAATAAATGTACCCGCTCTAATACCGATTGAAAGCTTAAGTAGTGTAGAAACACTAATGCTTGTTTAGACCCCCCCCCCCCAAATTTTAAATTACGGCTCAATTGCTTTTACTCTAACTTATCTAAGTATGAAACAAGAGTAAATGAAGCTCAATAAACCATAACACTACTCTAATGCATAAGCAAGTACAATAAGTGATACATGTAAAGCATAAAGAGTAGGGAAGAGAGATACAAACACAAGATAACACCGAGACGTGTTATCGAAGAGAAAATCGAAGTACTCATCGAAAAACCTCTCTGTAGCTCTCAAAGCCGAAGTTGATCTACTAGTGAATAAGTTGGAGTACATGAATATCAAAAAGACCCTCTAAACCTTATCTACCCAATGTACTTAAGCTCTCTAAACTCCAGCTATCAACATACTTCTTAGAGTCTTGTCTTCACTAATTATCTAGATTCCATAATTCTGTCTGATTACATCCGCCACTTAATGGCTTCTTCCAATACTTCCCATAGGCACCAAAACTCCTCTCAACACTCAGAATGGGTGAGGTCAGTGTTTGGGCTAAAGACCTCTCAAGTATGTATAGATGAAGAGGTAAGAGTAAATGGAAACTCTAGAGAAATGATGTTGTGGATTGTGGGTAAACAATCTCTAATTCTCAAGTGTTTGGCTAGGGTTTTCTCTCTCAAAGGTTTCTTGTGAATACTCCTTGTTCTACTTACTTTTCGTGGGTAATAAGGGTTTATATAATGTTGGTAAAGGTATGAGAAAAGGCCCACTCAAAATAATCAGGCAGAGAGTTTCACGAGTTGTGACTTGGCTTGAGTCATGAATGACTCATGAAATCTAGCCTGTCAAAAGACTCTTCAAATTCCAGCATGTGCTTCTCACGTGGCCTATTTCGCAGGTTGGCACTCGCGAGCTAGTTGTGAAATCCTCATCTTTACAAAATCTTCACCAAACTCTCACACATAACCCTTACATTAAATCCCACAAACTACAGGAAAATAATTGAACAAAATTACAATTAAATTTGACACAGAATTAAAGCCGACACAAAACATAGTAGTAAATCACAACTTTACACATATGATTTAACTTTTAACTTATTTGCTTGTTTAAAATGGACTAAGACTTGTTGAACTTTAATGTTGTTGTAGTAAGATCTCTTTAACGTTTTTTTTTTTTTTTTTTTTTCCTTATCAATTTAGTACATATTGTAGCAAGTTAATTGGTCCCTCTTATTAAAAATCTGTCAATTTGCTAATAGTAAATTGACGAGAGAAAAAAGAAAAAGAAAAAAGGGGGGGGGGGGGGGTCTTATTGCAAAAACAAAAAAATTC